>NW_022632663.1:0-9612 GCF_010015895.1 Lontra canadensis | reverse complement strand
GCCAAGGAAAATGGGCATAGCTGCTGCAGTATTCTGCTTCATAATAGCTGAAACAATGAGCTGTACAGACCCTGCCTTATAGCATTTGCCAATTACTGTGGTGTAAATACTTCCAAAGGCTGATTTCAAGCTTCCAAGGATGTGTCACTGAAGACAGAGTGAGAAATGACACACACCATCAGTTCTTGGGAGTCCATATCCACCTGCTCCTGTGCACTCCGGCTTTCATAGTCCTGGAAGTTGATACCTGGCCATTTTGCACTGCTCATGCCGTTCAAGCAAGAGGCAAAAGGAGTAGTATACTGGTCACGTGATGGATTGGAATTAACCAGGATAAACTGTGGTTGCTGTTACACAGTGGAGGAAAGAAAACTTTCTCTGGAATCTCTGGCCTTCTCGAGGGTTACTTTTCATTGCTTCCATTCCAATCAGTAAAGATAATTACAAAACAAACAAATAAACAATCAAGCAAGTGAAAAGCCAAACCAAACCGAACAACAGACAGATGAGGCAGGTCCACTCGTGACTCAGACCCTTCAGAAAACAAACATTAAGGTCACTATCACATAGAGAACTTCAACCAGTTGAGATCCTGACATTAAGTAAAGGGCTTTGGGAATGTGTAATAGATAAAGATCATTGCCTATTAAAATTTGTGTCCCCCAAACCTAATAGAGCTTCAGATGCATTTAAGTGCTTAATAAATATTTGGCAACTGAATAAAATTTATCTACCAAGTTAATTATCTAAATTGTCATTAAACCAAGTGCTCTTTTCGGAACTAAATTATCAGATTCATTACTGACTTCAGTTTTGAAATTCCATTGTATGTTTCCCATAAGTGTGTGTCAAGTGTAACAAAAAAAAGCGACTAAATTAAGTTTACCATCATGATAAAGACCTGAGTCATCCTGATTAGATATTCCCCAGTTTCTCACTTTGCTTTTTCATTATATTGATATAAGGATTCTGGAGAACTACAGACAAAATATTCACTTTCAACTGACTTTAATAGCAGGTGTGGAGAAATAAAAAACCATTAATTTGAATATTGAGCTCCAAGAAAGAGTAACATCAGTCCACCTGTGATATCGTTTGCTGATCCTCAGCACTATCCTTGTCCTTCAGAGCTCCCCCAAAGGCTGCAGGGCAAGAATGCCAAAAGCCATACTTCCCAGACTTCTTCATGAGCTGGGAGACGGAGGTGAGAAAAAGGGAGTATTCTGTGGTAGCTGCCAACAGGTGTGTGGGCATCAGCAGGCAAGCAGAGATGAGGATTTTCAGCAGGCATCCGAATTTTTCCTATTACCAAATTCAGTGTTCTGTGCCTTTGGGGTCATTCATGGGAGCTTCCAGAAGCTTCCAGGAGTCCTCCTGAAAATAACCCACACAGGTAATGCAGGCAGCTGAGGTCACTGGTGATGATCTTCAAATTCTCCCATTATTTCCTTGTTTCTTAAAAGGGCCTTTTCTGCCCTCCACATCGTAGTGGCTTGAAAAGCCTCTAGTTAACCCATTTAAAAGTCTTTTCTGTATCACATTAATCTAGAATGACCTCTGAATGATATACCATTCTATCCCACACTTTTTCCTCATAAGGGATGTGACAGAGATGGATGAAGCACAAAGAGGCAAAAAAGAAGGCAGCAGAGAGCAGTATTTGCTGATTAGTCTTTGAAATTCATGCGGATTTCCTAGTACCAGGATCCTTAGAGAAGGATCAGATGAATGTTGGTCAGAAAATACTGAAATACAGTATTGTTTTATTAGTCACTTTCAAAATTACTTTTAATGCTACCATATTGTAATTCTAGGAACCAACAAATAGCAACTAAAGAGTGGGAGTTCCGAACCATTATGGAATGATTATTAAATGATATAAAATGTCATAGAATAATAGAGGCAATCATATCGATAGCTTACATTAGCACTTTAAAAATTTTCAGGGTAAAAAGCCTGCGTAATTTCTTCATAAAACATTCACTATAGAGGCATTATTCTATAATTACATCTAACCTTACAATTATTTTCAAATGATATAAAATTATCAGTAAGCAGATATAAAACACACTGGAATATTTCATATATGCAAGACTGTATGCTATGCATATACTTTGGGACATAACAAAGAGTAATTTACATGTTCCATATTTCACAGAGAGCCTCAGGGTCATTCTTAATCCCTCCATTCAGTAGCTGTAGTTTCTAACTCCAAAATATACGTAAAATCTACTCCTTTTCATCTACCTTACAGTCACACTGGGTAAGCAATCATCATCTCCCCCAGACCTGCCTTACTCCTGTTTCTACACTTCTCCCCACCCCACCATCAACAACTCAATCCACACTCGGCACAGAGTATGGTTTTAAAACATAAATCAGATCATGACAATTTACCTGTCATACAACTTTCGGGGCTTCTTTCTTTCATGATAAAACCCAAATACCTCTGTCCAGCATAGTCTTCTTGCAAGATAGAGCTTCTGCCTAATTCTCAAGCCTTATCTGGTTCATACTATATGCTTTCCCTCACGGTGCTCAGCCATCCTGCCCTGCTGGCTCTACCTCCCTTCTCTGCTCTAGCCTCTTGCATTTGCTGTTCTGTCTCCCTGGTAAACTACTTTCCTAGTGCTTTTTGTTGTTGTTGTTTTCCTTTTTCTTTTGAAATAGTCCTTTTTATTTTATTTTGCTTTATTTTATTTTATTTATTTGTCAGAAAGACAGATCACAAGTAGGCAGAGAGGCAAGGAAGGGAAGGGAAGAAAGAGAGAGGGGAGAGACAGAGAAGGGAAAGCAGGCTCCCTGCTGAGCAGAGAGCCCGATGCAGGGCTCGATCCCAGGACCCTGGGATCATGACCTGACCTGAAGGCAGAGGCTTAACCCACTGAACCACCCAGGCGCCCCTCTTTTGAAGTATTTCAAATTTATATAAAAGTTGCCAGATAGTATCAAGAGCTCCCATATACCCTTTTTTCACATTAGGACACTTGCTTTCATAAGCACAGTAAAATCATCACAATCAGGAAATTACCATTGATTAAAACTGCTTAAATATTACCACCTAATTCACAAACCCCATTTGAATTTCAATGATTGTCCTAATAATATGCTGTAAAGGACTAAGATCCAATCCAGAATTTATGATATACTTATTGGACATGTCTCATCAGACTTTTCAAATCTGGAACAGTTCCTCAGGCTCTCCTTATATTTCATGTCTTTGACAGGTTTAATGAGTACAGGCCAGTTACTTTGTAGGATGTTTTATATTGATTTGTGTTCTCCTTAATACATTGTATTAGGAAGTACACCGTGGCTAATTGTATTCCTGATGATGCTAACTTTTACCATTTGGTTAAGATAGTGCCAGATTTCTCCACTACAGAGTTCATTACTTAATGTGTTTATTAATAACTTTGAAGTATTTTATAGAAAAATACCTTGAGATTCTATAAATATTGTGTCCCTCATTAATGTTTGCATCTATTTATGATTCTTATATGAATTATTTGTATGATGGTTGCCAAATGCTGATGTTCCAATTCCAGCATTGCTTTTACATATATTAGTTATCATTCTACTTAAAGAACTTGTTCTGTAATTTAATACATAATTATTTTTATATAGATAGAATTTGAACTTCTGTTTTACTCAAAATGTTGATAATCGTTACAATTGTTATTTGTTTTGATACTCAAATTCTCCTCTATCTGGTCACTGGAAGCCTCTTCGGAGGGGTTGCAGTATCTTTTTGACTCATCTATGTCATTCTTAGTGCACTTCCTTGTTCCTAGCCCAAGGAATTGACCTGAGCTCATCTTGCTTTTTCCCTACACAATTCCTGGAGTCAGCCACTTCTTCAAGATCCCTTCAATCATTTTAGTGGAGAATAGTATTTACAAATAGTATAAATAATACATACACACACACACACACACACACACACACACATATAGTATAAATAGTATTTATAAACCAAGGTCTGGATGCTAGTTGTGGTCCTTTCAAATGGGACATCATTATTCGTTGGCTGGTCAGTGGAGAGAATTGGGAAATACATATGTGTATATACATATACACGCACACATATATGTGAGCATATATTTCTACACCTACCTCTCTACAGTTTATTTTTTAAAAAGCATAATTTCACACTACAATTCTATCCTCCCCTTTCTATGCTGGTAACTCCATTTTTTTAAACAGTGTGGATCTTTATTCCCATTATCCTTGATTTAGTTGCTCATTTCTCCTCCCCACTGTATTGTATCTACCTGTCTTCCAGCAGTGCTGGCAAAAGCTCAATGCCTATGAGGGGGAAAAAAGGAGGGTGGGGGGAAGAAAGAAAGAGGAAACCTCACCATGTCTTTTAACCATTTCAATATCATTCTTGGGTCTTAGTTCAAATCCAGCCACCCTTTACAATGGTCCTTTTCACACAGGGGCACACTGGTCACAAGTAAAAATATAGAAAGATGGCCTATCTAGTTTTTGTAAACTCTTATTTTTTTTTAAAAGTGTGTCAACTTTTTCATGCTTTATTCCAGCCAACTGGTTAAAGTCTCAGGTTCTTGAGACCTGATCTGCCACTTACTAGCATTGTGAACTTGGGCAACCGGTTTTAATCCTTAAGTATAAAAAGGTGATCATAGTATTAGGATGGCTAATGCAAACAGATATCGTGAAGAATAAATGAGATCAGAACTGTAGAATTCTGCTGTGAGCTCTACTTGGCATGCAGCAAGCACTTCGTCAAAAAACACTGTTTATTGTTACTGAAATATATTTTGGGTAGGATTGTTATTGATACTAACTTCACTTCATCTTAATACTAGCATTAACACTCCAGATTTATGTTCTTCAAGAATGTATGTGTCCCCCAAATCATATCTTACACAGCCACCATTAAACTATCTATACATTTTTAAAGAAACATTATAAATGTATATCAACATTACATACTTATCAGCACATTATACAAAATAATGAGAATAGGTTTATTTTCTAGACTATCTATTACAAAGAGGTACTATTTATTTTCAAAGATATTTCATGGCATTCTACACACTAACACACACACACACACACACACACACACACACACACAAGTAAATATCCAAACAAGGATGGAAATTGTCTAGTATATTTTAACTACTTATATTTCGATTAAAAAAAAAAGGTGTTTTCAAAATATTTTATTAATACCCAGAATTGTTATTGGAATATCAATACATTATGTCAGTTTTCTTGATAGTTTGCTTTCATTGAGGAAAACAAGATTTTTTAATGTTTATTTGTATTTTGTTTTTAAGAATCAATTATGTTCATCTTTTTGTATTCTTTAAAAAGGTTTTATTTCTACATAGAAATAAAAAATATTTTTTTCTTTTAAGTTTACAAGGTAATAGAGGTGTAAAACATAAAGCTTCAAGCCATAAAAAGCAAGATTTTTACATAAACATACACCTTCCAAAGCACCAATTATTACTGTCAATTTACTGGGACATAATGTGAATGAAAATATTTGAAACCTATTGATACGAAAATGTACTACTGCCCTCTTATGGAATATCCTTGAATGACAGTCAGTGATTTTACACCTCTCTTGAAGTAGAAATAAAAAATATTTTAAAAATATGGTTCAATTCATTATATTCCATTCTACTCATATAGTGTTTTGTTAGTTTCCTGACCACAACACATTTCAAAAGCTTTATTTGTATGATTTTCTTTTCCCCTAATCAATACAGAATTTCTACAAATTTCCTTCTCACATAGTATCCTTTGAGTTTGTATCAGAATTAGGCTAGTATATTTAATGGAAAACTGAAATATAATACTTGACCATCTAATTTTGAGGGTGGCTGAAAATACCCACTTTAATGTTTAAATCCTAGCTGGTCAAGATGGCTAGTTAATCCAGATGGAAAAACTGGCACAGTTTTTGTTGAAAATAATAATTACAACTATATAACACGTACTGTTTGATATGTATTGTTCTAGGTACAAAGCATTCTAAATGTATTAACTCGCTGCATTCTCACATCAACCTTGTGAGTTAGTGCTATTATCATCCGTAATTTACAGGTGAAGAAAAGGATGCAAGGAGATGTGAATTATTCAAGGTCACTTGGGGACTAAGTATCAGGGCTGGCATCTAAACCCTGGCAACTTGCTTCCCTGTGTTGAATGTCAAAACTCTACTGGTTTTCTGGGATCAAGATAATTTGTATGAAGATCTGATACATTTATCAATGATCCCTGAAATCACCCAGAAATCGTCAGCTCATCTCTGTTTAGATCATTTTAATGAGCTTGAACAAATTGAGTGGGTCAATGAGGTGATCCTATTTAATAAGCGTGTGGGCATTCAGATATGTGTTTATTCTCCTCTAATGCTTCTTCCTCTTTCTTTTTTTTTTTTTTTTTAATTTATTTGACAGACAGAGATCACAAGTAGGCAGAGAGGCAGGCAGAGAGAGAGGAAGGAAAGCAGGCTCCCTGCTGAGCAGAGAGCCCGATGCGGGGTTCGATCCCAGTACCCTGGGATCATGACCTGAGCAGAAAGCAGAGGCTTTAACCCACTGAGCCACCCAGGTGCCCACTTCTTCCTCTTTCAATTTCTCCTCCTCTCCTATTCCTCTTTCCTTTAAAAAGGAAAAAAAAAAATGTGCATGTCATTTCTGTGCCAAGCACTGTGTAGCTCCAGAAATATAATTCTAAATAAAACAAATGTCTAACCTCTGGGAATTTGTTAGCTAATGTGGGAAACAGAGAATTTGAATATAATGTCATGAGTGCTGTTCCAAGGGTAAGCAAAGCACGCAAACAGGGCAAACAAATCCACAAAGGAAAATGCTTTTTACACTGGGAACTGAAAGATATGTAGATGCTAGCCAAAGACAAAGGGAGAATGGGGAGGAGTGGAGAGCAATCTGGATACACAGAACAATATGTGCAAAGAAATGGGTTCAAAGGGATTTAGAACACTCAAAGAAGCACAACTATAGTGATTGTACATGACCGCAGGGTAGAATGTGCTAGGGAAGAGATGAGCCGGGGTAAGGCAGAAACTTATTATGGAAAATCAGGTCTACCATCTTAAGCAGTTTGTAATTTATCTCAAGTATCCTAAGTACAGAGCCTTAGAAGAACTTTTAAGAGAGTCATCAGACCAGAATCACACATTAAATGTTCTAGTTATCTGCATTTTTCCCCAAAATATGAAGGAATATAGTGAAATCTATATTTTAGTATTACTCACAGCCGTGTTAGACTTACATTTCACCTGGGAGGCTGAACCTAAATGAACACCATTCCACCTTCTCTGTTATGGATTGAACTGTGTCTCCCAAAAAGGTATGTTGACGTACTAACCCGTGGTACCCATAAATGAGACCTTATTTGGAAATGGGGTTTTCGAAGATCAAATCAAGTTAAGATGAGGTGTTACTGAATCAGGGTGGGCCTGAATCCAATAAGACTGGTGTCTTTATAAGAAGAGAAGATACACAGACACATGAAGACAGAATGTCCTGTGATGGAGAAGAAGACAGAGATCTCAGTGACGCATCTTTGTCAAGGAACACCAAGCATTGCCCAACACTGCCAGAAAAAGCGTGGGACGGACTCTCCTCTAGAACCGTCAGACTTGGAGCTTCCAGAACTATGAGAGAATACAATTCTGTTGTTTTAAGCCACCCAGTCTGTGGTACTTTGTTTTGGCAGCCCTGGAAAATGAACATACTCTCCTTCCTAGCTCTGCCTTTATACTGACTTCATTCCAGGAGCACACAGAGCACTACAGAATTCACCAAGGGATAGGCAGTTGACTTAGGAGAAAAGACCCTCATTGTATCTTGCAAGGCATTTTTACATAGTATTTGCCCCTCTCTGAATTTTCTATATGGTTCTCTATTTAGGTAAATGCAATTATCCAAGCAGTCATGTTTCATAAGTCTTGTGTCTTCTCATTTGCTTGCAAAGATAATAATAGTGTATGAAGAAATATTCCCTGGCCATACGATTCTCAAGAGTTTGGAAGGACACAGATGAAATATTGTGGATGGGTGAGGTTGCACACTGGCAGCCTGTGTGCGGAATCTGGCGCCCAGACACATTATTCCATTAATACATGTGAATCTTAGTTTTTTAAAAAACAATCATTTGGAATGAATTTAGACAAGTAGTCCAGTCCCTAGCATTCCCTCCTACTCTCTAGGTTATAAAATTTGCTTAATTTGAAGTTTCTGAGTTTGTCACCATCCACCTTGCTTTCCATAGATGTGTCTGTCATCTGGCTATGCTTATGCTAATAGAAGGCAGAGAGGGTTGGCACTGATCTGGTTTTAAGTCATTGCAAAGATGCCATTGTTTCTTCCATATGAAGGAGATTTGGTATCCCCGTTCACAAAGTTTTGATCCCTCAGACCTCATTGTCTCCTTTGAGTCTTAGCTCCCATTTCTTCCCTGGGTCTCTGACTTCTATTCGACTTGGAGGCCATATCTCCCATATCCAGCCCTTCATTCATTGGTTGGATCTTATAACTTATTCTGTACCTATAATTTGGTGGTAATTTACACACGGCATAGGTTTGGAAAATGTATTTGGAATGGAAGAGAAGTATGTAATGCCTTGGCCATCTCTAAATAAAAAGGCTTAATTTGTTTTGGCATCTCAAATCTAGTATTACACATAAGAAAAATAGAGGAAAACGTAATATATGGCTTGATTCTTAGGGATTCTCAAAAGCTTCAAGTTTATAAGGATCATCTTCAGCCTTTGAAGAATGCCTAAGTTCTAAGGCTTACTGTATCTGGACCAGCAGCGGTGCTGAACATTGCATCTCATTACCTTTTTTCATTTTCATAATAGCCGTATGTGGTGGATATTGTTATCAATCCCACTTTACAGATAAGAGAACTGAGGTTCAAGAATGGCTTGATAAGTTGTTCAGAGTTATGTAACAATAAGTGGTAGAGCTTATAGTAAGAAAAAAATTAATCTGACTCCAGGACCAAAGTGTTCTTAGTGTGTGTGTGTGTGTGTGTGTGTGTGAGAGAGAGAGAGTATCCATCTATCTCTATCTATATAAATATCTAGCTATATAAATATCTATTATCTATATTATATATAGAGAGAGAGAGAATTTGCATATAGCCTCTTGTAAACTCGGAATTCATATTTTTCAATGAAATGTTACCCAACCTAAAAACAGAAAGAAAGTGGAGCTGCTTTAGTTGAATAGAAGAGGGGGATGGGGTTGAGTAGAAGCTCTATCTACTCCCTCCCTAGGCACTAGGGGCTCCATGGATTAAAAGTGGAACTGATTTAAGACTGTACTTGCCAGTGGGAGCACCTGAGTGGCTCAGTTGGCTAAGTGCCACACTCTTGGTCTCAGTCCAGGTCTTGATCTCAAAGTCATGAGTTCAGCCCTGTGTTGTGCTTCATTCTGGGCATGGCACCTATTTTAAGAAAGAAAGAAAGAAAGAAAGAAAGAAAGAAAGAAAGAAAGAAAGAAAGAAAGAAAGAAAGAGGGAGGGAAGGGAAGGGAAGGAAAGAAAGAAGAAAGAAAGAAAGAAAGAAAGAAAGAAAGAAAGAAAGAAAGAAAG
>NW_022632662.1:0-9617 GCF_010015895.1 Lontra canadensis | reverse complement strand
GCCAAGGAAAATGGGCATAGCTGCTGCAGTATTCTGCTTCATAATAGGTCCTGAAACAATGAGCTGTACAGACCCTGCCTTATAGCATTTGCCAATTACTGTGGTGTAAATACTTCCAAAGGCTGATTTCAAGCTTCCAAGGATGTGTCACTGAAGACAGAGTGAGAAATGACACACACCATCAGTTCTTGGGAGTCCATATCCACCTGCTCCTGTGCACTCCGGCTTTCATAGTCCTGGAAGTTGATACCTGGCCATTTTGCACTGCTCATGCCGTTCAAGCAAGAGGCAAAAGGAGTAGTATACTGGTCACGTGATGGATTGGAATTAACCAGGATAAACTGTGGTTGCTGTTACACAGTGGAGGAAAGAAAACTTTCTCTGGAATCTCTGGCCTTCTCGAGGGTTACTTTTCATTGCTTCCATTCCAATCAGTAAAGATAATTACAAAACAAACAAATAAACAATCAAGCAAGTGAAAAGCCAAACCAAACCGAACAACAGACAGATGAGGCAGGTCCACTCGTGACTCAGACCCTTCAGAAAACAAACATTAAGGTCACTATCACATAGAGAACTTCAACCAGTTGAGATCCTGACATTAAGTAAAGGGCTTTGGGAATGTGTAATAGATAAAGATCATTGCCTATTAAAATTTGTGTCCCCCAAACCTAATAGAGCTTCAGATGCATTTAAGTGCTTAATAAATATTTGGCAACTGAATAAAATTTATCTACCAAGTTAATTATCTAAATTGTCATTAAACCAAGTGCTCTTTTCGGAACTAAATTATCAGATTCATTACTGACTTCAGTTTTGAAATTCCATTGTATGTTTCCCATAAGTGTGTGTCAAGTGTAACAAAAAAAAGCGACTAAATTAAGTTTACCATCATGATAAAGACCTGAGTCATCCTGATTAGATATTCCCCAGTTTCTCACTTTGCTTTTTCATTATATTGATATAAGGATTCTGGAGAACTACAGACAAAATATTCACTTTCAACTGACTTTAATAGCAGGTGTGGAGAAATAAAAAACCATTAATTTGAATATTGAGCTCCAAGAAAGAGTAACATCAGTCCACCTGTGATATCGTTTGCTGATCCTCAGCACTATCCTTGTCCTTCAGAGCTCCCCCAAAGGCTGCAGGGCAAGAATGCCAAAAGCCATACTTCCCAGACTTCTTCATGAGCTGGGAGACGGAGGTGAGAAAAAGGGAGTATTCTGTGGTAGCTGCCAACAGGTGTGTGGGCATCAGCAGGCAAGCAGAGATGAGGATTTTCAGCAGGCATCCGAATTTTTCCTATTACCAAATTCAGTGTTCTGTGCCTTTGGGGTCATTCATGGGAGCTTCCAGAAGCTTCCAGGAGTCCTCCTGAAAATAACCCACACAGGTAATGCAGGCAGCTGAGGTCACTGGTGATGATCTTCAAATTCTCCCATTATTTCCTTGTTTCTTAAAAGGGCCTTTTCTGCCCTCCACATCGTAGTGGCTTGAAAAGCCTCTAGTTAACCCATTTAAAAGTCTTTTCTGTATCACATTAATCTAGAATGACCTCTGAATGATATACCATTCTATCCCACACTTTTTCCTCATAAGGGATGTGACAGAGATGGATGAAGCACAAAGAGGCAAAAAAGAAGGCAGCAGAGAGCAGTATTTGCTGATTAGTCTTTGAAATTCATGCGGATTTCCTAGTACCAGGATCCTTAGAGAAGGATCAGATGAATGTTGGTCAGAAAATACTGAAATACAGTATTGTTTTATTAGTCACTTTCAAAATTACTTTTAATGCTACCATATTGTAATTCTAGGAACCAACAAATAGCAACTAAAGAGTGGGAGTTCCGAACCATTATGGAATGATTATTAAATGATATAAAATGTCATAGAATAATAGAGGCAATCATATCGATAGCTTACATTAGCACTTTAAAAATTTTCAGGGTAAAAAGCCTGCGTAATTTCTTCATAAAACATTCACTATAGAGGCATTATTCTATAATTACATCTAACCTTACAATTATTTTCAAATGATATAAAATTATCAGTAAGCAGATATAAAACACACTGGAATATTTCATATATGCAAGACTGTATGCTATGCATATACTTTGGGACATAACAAAGAGTAATTTACATGTTCCATATTTCACAGAGAGCCTCAGGGTCATTCTTAATCCCTCCATTCAGTAGCTGTAGTTTCTAACTCCAAAATATACGTAAAATCTACTCCTTTTCATCTACCTTACAGTCACACTGGGTAAGCAATCATCATCTCCCCCAGACCTGCCTTACTCCTGTTTCTACACTTCTCCCCACCCCACCATCAACAACTCAATCCACACTCGGCACAGAGTATGGTTTTAAAACATAAATCAGATCATGACAATTTACCTGTCATACAACTTTCGGGGCTTCTTTCTTTCATGATAAAACCCAAATACCTCTGTCCAGCATAGTCTTCTTGCAAGATAGAGCTTCTGCCTAATTCTCAAGCCTTATCTGGTTCATACTATATGCTTTCCCTCACGGTGCTCAGCCATCCTGCCCTGCTGGCTCTACCTCCCTTCTCTGCTCTAGCCTCTTGCATTTGCTGTTCTGTCTCCCTGGTAAACTACTTTCCTAGTGCTTTTTGTTGTTGTTGTTTTCCTTTTTCTTTTGAAATAGTCCTTTTTATTTTATTTTGCTTTATTTTATTTTATTTATTTGTCAGAAAGACAGATCACAAGTAGGCAGAGAGGCAAGGAAGGGAAGGGAAGAAAGAGAGAGGGGAGAGACAGAGAAGGGAAAGCAGGCTCCCTGCTGAGCAGAGAGCCCGATGCAGGGCTCGATCCCAGGACCCTGGGATCATGACCTGACCTGAAGGCAGAGGCTTAACCCACTGAACCACCCAGGCGCCCCTCTTTTGAAGTATTTCAAATTTATATAAAAGTTGCCAGATAGTATCAAGAGCTCCCATATACCCTTTTTTCACATTAGGACACTTGCTTTCATAAGCACAGTAAAATCATCACAATCAGGAAATTACCATTGATTAAAACTGCTTAAATATTACCACCTAATTCACAAACCCCATTTGAATTTCAATGATTGTCCTAATAATATGCTGTAAAGGACTAAGATCCAATCCAGAATTTATGATATACTTATTGGACATGTCTCATCAGACTTTTCAAATCTGGAACAGTTCCTCAGGCTCTCCTTATATTTCATGTCTTTGACAGGTTTAATGAGTACAGGCCAGTTACTTTGTAGGATGTTTTATATTGATTTGTGTTCTCCTTAATACATTGTATTAGGAAGTACACCGTGGCTAATTGTATTCCTGATGATGCTAACTTTTACCATTTGGTTAAGATAGTGCCAGATTTCTCCACTACAGAGTTCATTACTTAATGTGTTTATTAATAACTTTGAAGTATTTTATAGAAAAATACCTTGAGATTCTATAAATATTGTGTCCCTCATTAATGTTTGCATCTATTTATGATTCTTATATGAATTATTTGTATGATGGTTGCCAAATGCTGATGTTCCAATTCCAGCATTGCTTTTACATATATTAGTTATCATTCTACTTAAAGAACTTGTTCTGTAATTTAATACATAATTATTTTTATATAGATAGAATTTGAACTTCTGTTTTACTCAAAATGTTGATAATCGTTACAATTGTTATTTGTTTTGATACTCAAATTCTCCTCTATCTGGTCACTGGAAGCCTCTTCGGAGGGGTTGCAGTATCTTTTTGACTCATCTATGTCATTCTTAGTGCACTTCCTTGTTCCTAGCCCAAGGAATTGACCTGAGCTCATCTTGCTTTTTCCCTACACAATTCCTGGAGTCAGCCACTTCTTCAAGATCCCTTCAATCATTTTAGTGGAGAATAGTATTTACAAATAGTATAAATAATACATACACACACACACACACACACACACACACACATATAGTATAAATAGTATTTATAAACCAAGGTCTGGATGCTAGTTGTGGTCCTTTCAAATGGGACATCATTATTCGTTGGCTGGTCAGTGGAGAGAATTGGGAAATACATATGTGTATATACATATACACGCACACATATATGTGAGCATATATTTCTACACCTACCTCTCTACAGTTTATTTTTTAAAAAGCATAATTTCACACTACAATTCTATCCTCCCCTTTCTATGCTGGTAACTCCATTTTTTTAAACAGTGTGGATCTTTATTCCCATTATCCTTGATTTAGTTGCTCATTTCTCCTCCCCACTGTATTGTATCTACCTGTCTTCCAGCAGTGCTGGCAAAAGCTCAATGCCTATGAGGGGGAAAAAAGGAGGGTGGGGGGAAGAAAGAAAGAGGAAACCTCACCATGTCTTTTAACCATTTCAATATCATTCTTGGGTCTTAGTTCAAATCCAGCCACCCTTTACAATGGTCCTTTTCACACAGGGGCACACTGGTCACAAGTAAAAATATAGAAAGATGGCCTATCTAGTTTTTGTAAACTCTTATTTTTTTTTAAAAGTGTGTCAACTTTTTCATGCTTTATTCCAGCCAACTGGTTAAAGTCTCAGGTTCTTGAGACCTGATCTGCCACTTACTAGCATTGTGAACTTGGGCAACCGGTTTTAATCCTTAAGTATAAAAAGGTGATCATAGTATTAGGATGGCTAATGCAAACAGATATCGTGAAGAATAAATGAGATCAGAACTGTAGAATTCTGCTGTGAGCTCTACTTGGCATGCAGCAAGCACTTCGTCAAAAAACACTGTTTATTGTTACTGAAATATATTTTGGGTAGGATTGTTATTGATACTAACTTCACTTCATCTTAATACTAGCATTAACACTCCAGATTTATGTTCTTCAAGAATGTATGTGTCCCCCAAATCATATCTTACACAGCCACCATTAAACTATCTATACATTTTTAAAGAAACATTATAAATGTATATCAACATTACATACTTATCAGCACATTATACAAAATAATGAGAATAGGTTTATTTTCTAGACTATCTATTACAAAGAGGTACTATTTATTTTCAAAGATATTTCATGGCATTCTACACACTAACACACACACACACACACACACACACACACACACACACAAGTAAATATCCAAACAAGGATGGAAATTGTCTAGTATATTTTAACTACTTATATTTCGATTAAAAAAAAAAGGTGTTTTCAAAATATTTTATTAATACCCAGAATTGTTATTGGAATATCAATACATTATGTCAGTTTTCTTGATAGTTTGCTTTCATTGAGGAAAACAAGATTTTTTAATGTTTATTTGTATTTTGTTTTTAAGAATCAATTATGTTCATCTTTTTGTATTCTTTAAAAAGGTTTTATTTCTACATAGAAATAAAAAATATTTTTTTCTTTTAAGTTTACAAGGTAATAGAGGTGTAAAACATAAAGCTTCAAGCCATAAAAAGCAAGATTTTTACATAAACATACACCTTCCAAAGCACCAATTATTACTGTCAATTTACTGGGACATAATGTGAATGAAAATATTTGAAACCTATTGATACGAAAATGTACTACTGCCCTCTTATGGAATATCCTTGAATGACAGTCAGTGATTTTACACCTCTCTTGAAGTAGAAATAAAAAATATTTTAAAAATATGGTTCAATTCATTATATTCCATTCTACTCATATAGTGTTTTGTTAGTTTCCTGACCACAACACATTTCAAAAGCTTTATTTGTATGATTTTCTTTTCCCCTAATCAATACAGAATTTCTACAAATTTCCTTCTCACATAGTATCCTTTGAGTTTGTATCAGAATTAGGCTAGTATATTTAATGGAAAACTGAAATATAATACTTGACCATCTAATTTTGAGGGTGGCTGAAAATACCCACTTTAATGTTTAAATCCTAGCTGGTCAAGATGGCTAGTTAATCCAGATGGAAAAACTGGCACAGTTTTTGTTGAAAATAATAATTACAACTATATAACACGTACTGTTTGATATGTATTGTTCTAGGTACAAAGCATTCTAAATGTATTAACTCGCTGCATTCTCACATCAACCTTGTGAGTTAGTGCTATTATCATCCGTAATTTACAGGTGAAGAAAAGGATGCAAGGAGATGTGAATTATTCAAGGTCACTTGGGGACTAAGTATCAGGGCTGGCATCTAAACCCTGGCAACTTGCTTCCCTGTGTTGAATGTCAAAACTCTACTGGTTTTCTGGGATCAAGATAATTTGTATGAAGATCTGATACATTTATCAATGATCCCTGAAATCACCCAGAAATCGTCAGCTCATCTCTGTTTAGATCATTTTAATGAGCTTGAACAAATTGAGTGGGTCAATGAGGTGATCCTATTTAATAAGCGTGTGGGCATTCAGATATGTGTTTATTCTCCTCTAATGCTTCTTCCTCTTTCTTTTTTTTTTTTTTTTTAATTTATTTGACAGACAGAGATCACAAGTAGGCAGAGAGGCAGGCAGAGAGAGAGGAAGGAAAGCAGGCTCCCTGCTGAGCAGAGAGCCCGATGCGGGGTTCGATCCCAGTACCCTGGGATCATGACCTGAGCAGAAAGCAGAGGCTTTAACCCACTGAGCCACCCAGGTGCCCACTTCTTCCTCTTTCAATTTCTCCTCCTCTCCTATTCCTCTTTCCTTTAAAAAGGAAAAAAAAAAATGTGCATGTCATTTCTGTGCCAAGCACTGTGTAGCTCCAGAAATATAATTCTAAATAAAACAAATGTCTAACCTCTGGGAATTTGTTAGCTAATGTGGGAAACAGAGAATTTGAATATAATGTCATGAGTGCTGTTCCAAGGGTAAGCAAAGCACGCAAACAGGGCAAACAAATCCACAAAGGAAAATGCTTTTTACACTGGGAACTGAAAGATATGTAGATGCTAGCCAAAGACAAAGGGAGAATGGGGAGGAGTGGAGAGCAATCTGGATACACAGAACAATATGTGCAAAGAAATGGGTTCAAAGGGATTTAGAACACTCAAAGAAGCACAACTATAGTGATTGTACATGACCGCAGGGTAGAATGTGCTAGGGAAGAGATGAGCCGGGGTAAGGCAGAAACTTATTATGGAAAATCAGGTCTACCATCTTAAGCAGTTTGTAATTTATCTCAAGTATCCTAAGTACAGAGCCTTAGAAGAACTTTTAAGAGAGTCATCAGACCAGAATCACACATTAAATGTTCTAGTTATCTGCATTTTTCCCCAAAATATGAAGGAATATAGTGAAATCTATATTTTAGTATTACTCACAGCCGTGTTAGACTTACATTTCACCTGGGAGGCTGAACCTAAATGAACACCATTCCACCTTCTCTGTTATGGATTGAACTGTGTCTCCCAAAAAGGTATGTTGACGTACTAACCCGTGGTACCCATAAATGAGACCTTATTTGGAAATGGGGTTTTCGAAGATCAAATCAAGTTAAGATGAGGTGTTACTGAATCAGGGTGGGCCTGAATCCAATAAGACTGGTGTCTTTATAAGAAGAGAAGATACACAGACACATGAAGACAGAATGTCCTGTGATGGAGAAGAAGACAGAGATCTCAGTGACGCATCTTTGTCAAGGAACACCAAGCATTGCCCAACACTGCCAGAAAAAGCGTGGGACGGACTCTCCTCTAGAACCGTCAGACTTGGAGCTTCCAGAACTATGAGAGAATACAATTCTGTTGTTTTAAGCCACCCAGTCTGTGGTACTTTGTTTTGGCAGCCCTGGAAAATGAACATACTCTCCTTCCTAGCTCTGCCTTTATACTGACTTCATTCCAGGAGCACACAGAGCACTACAGAATTCACCAAGGGATAGGCAGTTGACTTAGGAGAAAAGACCCTCATTGTATCTTGCAAGGCATTTTTACATAGTATTTGCCCCTCTCTGAATTTTCTATATGGTTCTCTATTTAGGTAAATGCAATTATCCAAGCAGTCATGTTTCATAAGTCTTGTGTCTTCTCATTTGCTTGCAAAGATAATAATAGTGTATGAAGAAATATTCCCTGGCCATACGATTCTCAAGAGTTTGGAAGGACACAGATGAAATATTGTGGATGGGTGAGGTTGCACACTGGCAGCCTGTGTGCGGAATCTGGCGCCCAGACACATTATTCCATTAATACATGTGAATCTTAGTTTTTTAAAAAACAATCATTTGGAATGAATTTAGACAAGTAGTCCAGTCCCTAGCATTCCCTCCTACTCTCTAGGTTATAAAATTTGCTTAATTTGAAGTTTCTGAGTTTGTCACCATCCACCTTGCTTTCCATAGATGTGTCTGTCATCTGGCTATGCTTATGCTAATAGAAGGCAGAGAGGGTTGGCACTGATCTGGTTTTAAGTCATTGCAAAGATGCCATTGTTTCTTCCATATGAAGGAGATTTGGTATCCCCGTTCACAAAGTTTTGATCCCTCAGACCTCATTGTCTCCTTTGAGTCTTAGCTCCCATTTCTTCCCTGGGTCTCTGACTTCTATTCGACTTGGAGGCCATATCTCCCATATCCAGCCCTTCATTCATTGGTTGGATCTTATAACTTATTCTGTACCTATAATTTGGTGGTAATTTACACACGGCATAGGTTTGGAAAATGTATTTGGAATGGAAGAGAAGTATGTAATGCCTTGGCCATCTCTAAATAAAAAGGCTTAATTTGTTTTGGCATCTCAAATCTAGTATTACACATAAGAAAAATAGAGGAAAACGTAATATATGGCTTGATTCTTAGGGATTCTCAAAAGCTTCAAGTTTATAAGGATCATCTTCAGCCTTTGAAGAATGCCTAAGTTCTAAGGCTTACTGTATCTGGACCAGCAGCGGTGCTGAACATTGCATCTCATTACCTTTTTTCATTTTCATAATAGCCGTATGTGGTGGATATTGTTATCAATCCCACTTTACAGATAAGAGAACTGAGGTTCAAGAATGGCTTGATAAGTTGTTCAGAGTTATGTAACAATAAGTGGTAGAGCTTATAGTAAGAAAAAAATTAATCTGACTCCAGGACCAAAGTGTTCTTAGTGTGTGTGTGTGTGTGTGTGTGTGTGAGAGAGAGAGAGTATCCATCTATCTCTATCTATATAAATATCTAGCTATATAAATATCTATTATCTATATTATATATATAGAGAGAGAGAATTTGCATATAGCCTCTTGTAAACTCGGAATTCATATTTTTCAATGAAATGTTACCCAACCTAAAAACAGAAAGAAAGTGGAGCTGCTTTAGTTGAATAGAAGAGGGGGATGGGGTTGAGTAGAAGCTCTATCTACTCCCTCCCTAGGCACTAGGGGCTCCATGGATTAAAAGTGGAACTGATTTAAGACTGTACTTGCCAGTGGGAGCACCTGAGTGGCTCAGTTGGCTAAGTGCCACACTCTTGGTCTCAGTCCAGGTCTTGATCTCAAAGTCATGAGTTCAGCCCTGTGTTGTGCTTCATTCTGGGCATGGCACCTATTTTAAGAAAGAAAGAAAGAAAGAAAGAAAGAAAGAAAGAAAGAAAGAAAGAAAGAAAGAAAGAAAGAGGGAGGGAAGGGAAGGGAAGGAAAGAAAGAAGAAAGAAAGAAAGAAAGAAAGAAAGAAAGAAAGAAAGAAAGAAAG
>NW_022632661.1:4396-9635 GCF_010015895.1 Lontra canadensis | reverse complement strand
TGTTAGAAAAAGCTTAATGAGTATTTGGTGCTCAAAACAATGAAATGGGGGTCCAAGTCGCCTGGGCCCGGGCCTGGGCCTGGGGCCGGAGCAGAGCCTGGGGCGACCGGAGGCAGCAGCCATTTCATCTCCTCTCGGACCCGCTCCTCCAAGACCCGCGCTGCCAGCTGCCCCGGCGCCAAGGCCGGGGGAAGCGGTGGTGCCGGCGTCGCTCTGGAAGAGGCCCGGAAAGCTGAAGTCGATGGTAGTTTAAGTGATAGCCATGTGTCTCCTCCAGCCAAACGCACTTTGAAACAACCTGATTCTGTTTGCAAAGACAAATCAAAATCACGAAGTACTGGTCAGCGAGAGGAATGGAACATACCAACTGGACAGGCCAGGTTAACTTCTCAGCCTGGTGCTACATTACCAAACGGACATAGTAGCTTATCCCTTCGAAGCCATCCCCTTCGAGGGGAAAAGAAGGGAGATGGGGACCTTTCTTGTATAAATGGTGACATGGAAGTCAGAAAAAGTTGTCGTTCCAGGAAAAACAGATTTGAAAGCGTGAACCAGAGTTTGTTATTTGATCAACTAGTAAATAGTACTGCTGAAGCTGTACTACAGGAAATGGACAACATTAACATCAGACGGAATCGTCAGTCAGGAGAAGTAGAAAGACTTAGAATGTGGACTGATACAGAATTTGAAAACATGGATATGTATTCAAGAGTGAAAAGGCGAAGAAAATCACTGAGAAGAAATAGTTATGGGATACAGAATCATCATGAGGTCTCCACTGAGGGTGAAGAAGAAGAATCTCAAGAGGAGGATGGAGATATAGAAGTTGAAGAGGCAGAAGGAGAAGAAAATGATAGACCGTATAATTTGAGACAAAGGAAAACAGTGGATCGATACCAAGCACCTCCAATAGTACCGGCTCATCAAAAAAAGAGGGAAAACACACTGTTTGATATTCACAGATCTCCAGCAAGAAGAAGCCATATCAGGAGAAAGAAGCATGCCATTCATAGTAGTGACACAACTTCTTCTGATGAAGAACGCTTTGAAAGGAGGAAATCAAAAAGCATGGCAAGAGCAAGAAATAGGTGTTTGCCTATGAACTTCAGAGCAGAAGATTTAGCTAGTGGTATTCTCCGA
This sequence comes from Lontra canadensis, assembly GCF_010015895.1. Taxonomy (NCBI): domain Eukaryota; kingdom Metazoa; phylum Chordata; class Mammalia; order Carnivora; family Mustelidae; genus Lontra; species Lontra canadensis. Next base: position 8,495 of record NW_022632661.1, on the reverse strand, counting down.
GAACGTGTCAAAGTGGGTGCAAGCTTGGCTGATGTTGATCCAATGAACATTGATAAATCAGTGCGGTTTGATAGCATAGGTGGATTGAGCCATCATATTCATGCACTAAAGGAAATGGTAGTATTCCCACTTTTATATCCAGAAATTTTTGAAAAGTTTAAGATCCAGCCTCCTAGGGGCTGTTTGTTTTATGGCCCTCCTGGCACAGGTAAAACCTTGGTTGCCAGAGCATTAGCTAATGAGTGCAGTCAAGGAGACAAAAAGGTCGCTTTTTTTATGCGAAAAGGAGCAGACTGTCTGAGCAAGTGGGTTGGTGAATCTGAACGGCAACTTCGGCTTCTTTTTGATCAGGCATATTTGATGAGACCTTCCATAATATTTTTTGATGAAATAGATGGATTGGCTCCAGTTCGCTCCAGTAGACAAGATCAGATCCACAGCTCTATAGTGTCAACCCTCCTTGCTCTAATGGATGGATTAGATAATAGGGGTGAAATTGTTGTTATTGGTGCTACAAACAGACTTGATTCTATAGATCCTGCTCTTAGGAGACCGGGTCGTTTTGACAGAGAATTCCTTTTCAACCTGCCTGATCAACAGGCAAGAAAACACATTTTACAAATCCATACCAGGGATTGGAACCCAAAATTGTCAGATGCTTTTTTAGGTGAACTGGCTGAAAAATGTGTTGGGACCTCCATCTCCGAAGCAGCATCCCTCAGCTTTTGAACCACAAAGACCTCGACATCTTCTGGTGAGGAGAAAACGTAAATCTCTCCAGCACTACTCCAGTTTAAGCTTTGCCTGGTATAAGAGAGCATGCGCCAAAACCATTTCATGCTATTGTGGAGCTGATATCAAGGCCCTGTGCACTGAAGCTGCCCTGATTGCCCTGCGGAGGCGTTACCCCCAGATCTATGCTAGCAGTCATAAACTGCAGCTAGATGTTTCCTCAATAGTGCTCAATGCCCAAGATTTTTACCATGCAATGCAGAATATTGTGCCTGCTTCTCAGCGTGCTGTCATGTCTTCAGGACATGCACTATCCCCCATCATAAAACCGCTGCTGGAAAGAAGCTTCAACAACATCCTAGCAGTCTTGCAAAAAGTGTTTCCTCATGCTGAAATTAGCCAGAGTGACAAGAAAGAAGATATAGAAACTCTGATTTTAGATGATAGTGAAGATGAGAATGCTTTATCAATTTTTGAGACCAGTTGTCACTCAGGATCACCAAAGAAACAGTCATCAGCTGCTGCTGTACATAAACCCTACCTTCATTTTACAATGTCACCATATCATCAGCCAACCTCTTACAGGCCAAGATTATTGCTGTCTGGAGAACGGGGCTCAGGTCAAACTTCTCACCTTGCTCCAGCACTTTTGCACACTCTAGAAAAGTTCTCTGTGCACAGACTAGATCTCCCAGCACTTTATTCAGTTAGTGCCAAAACACCTGAAGAATCATGTGCACAGTTTTTCTGTTTTCTACTACACCTTGCACATCCACCAATCCAAGACACCCTATAGAACTTTGGAAAACAATAATCCTTGGATTTTCAAGATCCAGGATAAGAGGGTGCGTGTTTGCAGAAAAGGTCAAAATTTGAGAGTCCTGGAGTTGTACTGTACAACTGTTCTGGATTGGTGGATATGCAAATATTAAAGGAAGGGAAGGAGCAAATATTACTTTTGATATTTTTCGTGAAGCTCGAAGAACAGTACCTAGTATTGTTTACATGCCTCACATTGGTGATTGGTGGGAAGCTGTCAGTGAAACTGTGAGAGCTACTTTTCTGACATTGCTACAAGATATACCATCATTTTCACCTATATTTTTATTGTCTACCTCTGAAACCATGTACAGTGAACTGCCTGAAGAGAACTCTTTCAGGGTGCCTGGCTGACACAGTTCACTAGAGAATGCAACTCTTGATCTTGGGGTCACGAGTTCAAGCCCCACCTGAAAAAGCTGAAAAAAGACTGAAAAAGCAACCCACAGAATGGCAGAAGGTTAAATGTATCTTTAGAATACAGTATGAAGAGGTCTTGTATATTCAAAGGCCTATTGAAGAACACAGAAGAAAATTTTTCCAAGAATTGATTCTCAATCAGGCATCAATGGCTCCACCACGGAGGAAACACACTGGTCTTTGTGCTATGGAAGTGCTTCCCCTTGCACTACCTTCTCCACCTCGTCAGTTATCAGAATCAGAAAAAAACCGGATGGAGGACCAGGAGGAAAATACTTTAAGAGAGTTGCGGTTGTTTCTCAGGGATGTAACCAAGAGGCTGGCCACAGATAAACGCTTTAACATCTTCAGCAAACCGGTGGATATTGAAGAGGTCTTGTTTCAGTAGTGTGCAAACAGTGAAGTTGAACTGGCTAAAAGAAAAAAATGTTGACATCTTTTTTTGGAAGGAAAAAAAACAAAGGTTTCAGATTATCTTGAAGTAATCAAGGAACCAATGGATTTATCAACAGTAATAACTAAAATTGATAAGCATAATTACCTGACTGCTAAGGATTTTCTGAAAGATATTGACCTCATCTGTAGCAATGCTCTAGAGTACAATCCAGATAAGGACCCAGGAGATAAAATAATTAGGCACAGGGCTTGTACCCTGAAGGACACTGCACATGCCATCATTGCAGCGGAATTGGATCCAGAATTTAATAAACTCTGTGAAGAAATTAAGGAAGCAAGAATAAAAAGAGGCTTATCGGTAACAGCAGAACAAATAAATCCTCATGGCACTGGAGCTCGGAAGACTGAAACTAGAGTTGAAGAGGCATTTCGGCATAAACAAAGAAATCCATTGGATGTCTGGCACAACTCTGCAAATAAATGTGCATTTCGAGTTCGAAGAAAATCAAGGCGGCGATCACAGTGGGGTAAAGGAATTATTAAGAAAAGGAAAGTCAATAATTTAAAAAAAGATGAAGAGGACGCTAAATTTGCAGACTATGAGAACCATACAGAGGACAGGAAGTTGCTAGAGAATGGAGAGTTTGAGGTAAGCACTGACTGCCATGAAGAAAATGGCGAAGAGACCGGAGACCTCTCTATGACCAATGATGAATCATCATGTGACATCATGGACATGGACCAGGGGCAGAGGCTTAACAATGGAGCGGGCACGAAGGAGAACTTTGCGTCTACTGAAGAGGAAAGTTCCAATGAGTCTCTGCTCATCAACAGCAGCGGTTCTCTAAATCCAGAACAGACATCTAGGAAAGAGCCTTTCCTTAAAGGAAGCTGTCTCAATGGTGAGGCCTCCACTGACAGTTTTGAAGGAATACCAGTTCTGGAGTGTCAGAATGGCAAAGCTGAAGTAGTCTCTTTCTGTGGTAGTGGTGACAAATGTAGTTCTGAACAAAAGATTGTCCCAGAGGACCAGTCAAAAGAAAAACCAGAAACTTCGAATGAACATCATGGAGATGATCCTGAGAAACTAGACGCCCTGGAATGTAGCAGTAATGAGAAGTTAGAACCCAGCCCCGAAGTGGAGGTTAAAGATGCAGAACTGGATAAAGAAGGTGCTTCTAAAGTAAAGAAATACCGTAAGTTAATTTTAGACCAGGCAAAAACAACAAGCCTGGAACTGGTTCCAGAAGAGCCGTCTGAGCCTGTGCCGCCTCTTATAGTTGATCATGAGAGATTGAAGAAATTGCTTGATTTATTGGTAGATAAAAGCAACAATCTTGCAGTTGATCAACTTGAGAGATTATATTCTCTTCTTAGTCAATGCATCTATCGTCATCGTAAAGATTATGACAAATCACAACTTATAGAGGAGATGGAAAGAACAGTTCATATGTTTGAGACATTCCTATGAACTTTTCAAGATGAGTGGTTTATCCTCTCCCATCTGCTCCTGACAGAGCAGTCTTCTGAGCCATTCAATTTCAAATTGCACCAATTATGTGCAGAGCCTTGGTGTAAAGTGCTCTCTCACTCATTCTTTCTCTCTGTTGAATTTGGTGCTATTGTCTCAGGTACTTGAAACCAACCAGCCTACAAGAACCAAACAGAACTTCAGAAACATGTTGTATTTTCCATAAAAAAAAAAAATACAACCCCAAAAAAAAAAAAAAAA
>NW_022632661.1:0-4296 GCF_010015895.1 Lontra canadensis | reverse complement strand
TGTTAGAAAAAGCTTAATGAGTATTTGGTGCTCAAAACAATGAAATGGGGGTCCAAGTCGCCTGGGCCCGGGCCTGGGCCTGGGGCCGGAGCAGAGCCTGGGGCGACCGGAGGCAGCAGCCATTTCATCTCCTCTCGGACCCGCTCCTCCAAGACCCGCGCTGCCAGCTGCCCCGGCGCCAAGGCCGGGGGAAGCGGTGGTGCCGGCGTCGCTCTGGAAGAGGCCCGGAAAGCTGAAGTCGATGGTAGTTTAAGTGATAGCCATGTGTCTCCTCCAGCCAAACGCACTTTGAAACAACCTGATTCTGTTTGCAAAGACAAATCAAAATCACGAAGTACTGGTCAGCGAGAGGAATGGAACATACCAACTGGACAGGCCAGGTTAACTTCTCAGCCTGGTGCTACATTACCAAACGGACATAGTAGCTTATCCCTTCGAAGCCATCCCCTTCGAGGGGAAAAGAAGGGAGATGGGGACCTTTCTTGTATAAATGGTGACATGGAAGTCAGAAAAAGTTGTCGTTCCAGGAAAAACAGATTTGAAAGCGTGAACCAGAGTTTGTTATTTGATCAACTAGTAAATAGTACTGCTGAAGCTGTACTACAGGAAATGGACAACATTAACATCAGACGGAATCGTCAGTCAGGAGAAGTAGAAAGACTTAGAATGTGGACTGATACAGAATTTGAAAACATGGATATGTATTCAAGAGTGAAAAGGCGAAGAAAATCACTGAGAAGAAATAGTTATGGGATACAGAATCATCATGAGGTCTCCACTGAGGGTGAAGAAGAAGAATCTCAAGAGGAGGATGGAGATATAGAAGTTGAAGAGGCAGAAGGAGAAGAAAATGATAGACCGTATAATTTGAGACAAAGGAAAACAGTGGATCGATACCAAGCACCTCCAATAGTACCGGCTCATCAAAAAAAGAGGGAAAACACACTGTTTGATATTCACAGATCTCCAGCAAGAAGAAGCCATATCAGGAGAAAGAAGCATGCCATTCATAGTAGTGACACAACTTCTTCTGATGAAGAACGCTTTGAAAGGAGGAAATCAAAAAGCATGGCAAGAGCAAGAAATAGGTGTTTGCCTATGAACTTCAGAGCAGAAGATTTAGCTAGTGGTATTCTCCGAGAACGTGTCAAAGTGGGTGCAAGCTTGGCTGATGTTGATCCAATGAACATTGATAAATCAGTGCGGTTTGATAGCATAGGTGGATTGAGCCATCATATTCATGCACTAAAGGAAATGGTAGTATTCCCACTTTTATATCCAGAAATTTTTGAAAAGTTTAAGATCCAGCCTCCTAGGGGCTGTTTGTTTTATGGCCCTCCTGGCACAGGTAAAACCTTGGTTGCCAGAGCATTAGCTAATGAGTGCAGTCAAGGAGACAAAAAGGTCGCTTTTTTTATGCGAAAAGGAGCAGACTGTCTGAGCAAGTGGGTTGGTGAATCTGAACGGCAACTTCGGCTTCTTTTTGATCAGGCATATTTGATGAGACCTTCCATAATATTTTTTGATGAAATAGATGGATTGGCTCCAGTTCGCTCCAGTAGACAAGATCAGATCCACAGCTCTATAGTGTCAACCCTCCTTGCTCTAATGGATGGATTAGATAATAGGGGTGAAATTGTTGTTATTGGTGCTACAAACAGACTTGATTCTATAGATCCTGCTCTTAGGAGACCGGGTCGTTTTGACAGAGAATTCCTTTTCAACCTGCCTGATCAACAGGCAAGAAAACACATTTTACAAATCCATACCAGGGATTGGAACCCAAAATTGTCAGATGCTTTTTTAGGTGAACTGGCTGAAAAATGTGTTGGGACCTCCATCTCCGAAGCAGCATCCCTCAGCTTTTGAACCACAAAGACCTCGACATCTTCTGGTGAGGAGAAAACGTAAATCTCTCCAGCACTACTCCAGTTTAAGCTTTGCCTGGTATAAGAGAGCATGCGCCAAAACCATTTCATGCTATTGTGGAGCTGATATCAAGGCCCTGTGCACTGAAGCTGCCCTGATTGCCCTGCGGAGGCGTTACCCCCAGATCTATGCTAGCAGTCATAAACTGCAGCTAGATGTTTCCTCAATAGTGCTCAATGCCCAAGATTTTTACCATGCAATGCAGAATATTGTGCCTGCTTCTCAGCGTGCTGTCATGTCTTCAGGACATGCACTATCCCCCATCATAAAACCGCTGCTGGAAAGAAGCTTCAACAACATCCTAGCAGTCTTGCAAAAAGTGTTTCCTCATGCTGAAATTAGCCAGAGTGACAAGAAAGAAGATATAGAAACTCTGATTTTAGATGATAGTGAAGATGAGAATGCTTTATCAATTTTTGAGACCAGTTGTCACTCAGGATCACCAAAGAAACAGTCATCAGCTGCTGCTGTACATAAACCCTACCTTCATTTTACAATGTCACCATATCATCAGCCAACCTCTTACAGGCCAAGATTATTGCTGTCTGGAGAACGGGGCTCAGGTCAAACTTCTCACCTTGCTCCAGCACTTTTGCACACTCTAGAAAAGTTCTCTGTGCACAGACTAGATCTCCCAGCACTTTATTCAGTTAGTGCCAAAACACCTGAAGAATCATGTGCACAGTTTTTCTGTTTTCTACTACACCTTGCACATCCACCAATCCAAGACACCCTATAGAACTTTGGAAAACAATAATCCTTGGATTTTCAAGATCCAGGATAAGAGGGTGCGTGTTTGCAGAAAAGGTCAAAATTTGAGAGTCCTGGAGTTGTACTGTACAACTGTTCTGGATTGGTGGATATGCAAATATTAAAGGAAGGGAAGGAGCAAATATTACTTTTGATATTTTTCGTGAAGCTCGAAGAACAGTACCTAGTATTGTTTACATGCCTCACATTGGTGATTGGTGGGAAGCTGTCAGTGAAACTGTGAGAGCTACTTTTCTGACATTGCTACAAGATATACCATCATTTTCACCTATATTTTTATTGTCTACCTCTGAAACCATGTACAGTGAACTGCCTGAAGAGAACTCTTTCAGGGTGCCTGGCTGACACAGTTCACTAGAGAATGCAACTCTTGATCTTGGGGTCACGAGTTCAAGCCCCACCTGAAAAAGCTGAAAAAAGACTGAAAAAGCAACCCACAGAATGGCAGAAGGTTAAATGTATCTTTAGAATACAGTATGAAGAGGTCTTGTATATTCAAAGGCCTATTGAAGAACACAGAAGAAAATTTTTCCAAGAATTGATTCTCAATCAGGCATCAATGGCTCCACCACGGAGGAAACACACTGGTCTTTGTGCTATGGAAGTGCTTCCCCTTGCACTACCTTCTCCACCTCGTCAGTTATCAGAATCAGAAAAAAACCGGATGGAGGACCAGGAGGAAAATACTTTAAGAGAGTTGCGGTTGTTTCTCAGGGATGTAACCAAGAGGCTGGCCACAGATAAACGCTTTAACATCTTCAGCAAACCGGTGGATATTGAAGAGGTCTTGTTTCAGTAGTGTGCAAACAGTGAAGTTGAACTGGCTAAAAGAAAAAAATGTTGACATCTTTTTTTGGAAGGAAAAAAAACAAAGGTTTCAGATTATCTTGAAGTAATCAAGGAACCAATGGATTTATCAACAGTAATAACTAAAATTGATAAGCATAATTACCTGACTGCTAAGGATTTTCTGAAAGATATTGACCTCATCTGTAGCAATGCTCTAGAGTACAATCCAGATAAGGACCCAGGAGATAAAATAATTAGGCACAGGGCTTGTACCCTGAAGGACACTGCACATGCCATCATTGCAGCGGAATTGGATCCAGAATTTAATAAACTCTGTGAAGAAATTAAGGAAGCAAGAATAAAAAGAGGCTTATCGGTAACAGCAGAACAAATAAATCCTCATGGCACTGGAGCTCGGAAGACTGAAACTAGAGTTGAAGAGGCATTTCGGCATAAACAAAGAAATCCATTGGATGTCTGGCACAACTCTGCAAATAAATGTGCATTTCGAGTTCGAAGAAAATCAAGGCGGCGATCACAGTGGGGTAAAGGAATTATTAAGAAAAGGAAAGTCAATAATTTAAAAAAAGATGAAGAGGACGCTAAATTTGCAGACTATGAGAACCATACAGAGGACAGGAAGTTGCTAGAGAATGGAGAGTTTGAGGTAAGCACTGACTGCCATGAAGAAAATGGCGAAGAGACCGGAGACCTCTCTATGACCAATGATGAATCATCATGTGACATCATGGACATGGACCAGGGGCAGAGGCTTAACAATGGAGCGGGCACGAAGGAGAACTTTGC
>NW_022632660.1:0-9640 GCF_010015895.1 Lontra canadensis | reverse complement strand
CCGGGTCAGAGAGCAGCGAAGATGCTGGGGTGGCCATGAGAGAGGATAAAGGGGAGTTTGTGGAGCTGATGACCTATGGCCTGCTGCTCTGGGTATGATAGCTCTGCCCTCAGTTGGGTGGGGCCCCAGCTCTGAGTCCTCCCTGGCCTTGGTCGCTTGATCTCCACAGGGTGCAGGTGGGAAAGTAAGTGTGTGAAGAAGGTCCAGAAGCCCCTTAACACAGGCTTGGAGGACCCTGGCCCATGACGGGGATCTCCAGGGCAGCTTCATGGCAGCTTCCTTCCCTTGGGAACACGTCCGCAGGTCACACTCAGCTGGGGTGTGAAGGCTGGCAGAAGATAAGGAACATGGGAGCCTGTGTAGTGAATGCAGGGGAAGTTTGCTTTACCTTCTCCAGCTCTGGGAGTCCCCTTGAAGGTACATCAGCGTGGACAGAACTAGGAAGGTTTGGTAGTGGGCGTTATGAGGGAGAGAGTTTACCTGTCTTCCACATCCTGGCTCTCAATAGAACGTAGTGTCCTGGTTCTCTTGCACAGTAGAGGGTGGTTGGTCCACAAAGTAATGACCATGACCAGGTCTGGGCCCATGCCATGAAAGACCCAGAATCTATTGTGCACCATTCCTGAGAGGCCATGAGTAAAGGGACCAAGCTTTGACATGTGGCAGCAGCAAAGTGAGGCAAGAGCAGGTTTGATGGGAAAGGCCCTTAAAATAGCCTCCCAAGGAGTCCAGTGGTGATGAAAAACCCAGCCTACCCCAAAGGCCTGTGGTCACAATGTTCTTTTCATTCAGAAACAATGACATGAGCAAATCATGCCTGTTGCCAATGCATCCCTTTCCTTTTTTTTTTTTTAATCCACCTTCTTCTTTCTCCAGAGCACCAGCAGCAACATCCTGTTCCCAGGAGCCCTGTCCCACTGTTCCCTTCCTCTGTGCCATTCCCTACCTGAAGAGAATCTGTCCTCACTGCTGGAGTTGTCGATGCTGTCAACACCCAAATCTGTAGGAACTGAAACAGGAGCAATGCTGTTATGAGAGAGACTGCCTCACCCATTCATTCTAATTCTCTCTCTAATGAGAGAGACTGTCTCATTCATCCCAGTTCTATTGAGATTTCTATGGGCCATGCAGCATTTGTCTGAGCCTTTTGCTCTGCTGTCAGATGTTCACGGGGCTGGTGGAGCCAGAGTGCTTTGAGAAGACAAGGATTGGAGTTTCATCCCTTCTAATGAGACCAGGATGATGCAGCAGTACCTCAGTGTCAGTTCTACATGCCCATGACCTCTGTCCTCTCCCAATGAAACCATCTAAAACTCCAGTCGTTATGGGACTCTTGACATGTGGCTAGTGGGAGTGAGCAAACGGACGTTTTCTTTTCCTTGATGATTTCCCTGTAGTTCATCGAGATAATAAATGACTTTGTAAAATGGATTGTAGACCGACTATTTCTTGGTTAGCTCAGCATTAGAAGCCAACCAGGAGCAAGAGAAAAGCCCTGCTCTCCAGCGTATTTCTTCAGCCTTAGTGGCTGGCTGACAGGGCCGTTGATACGTAAGATGTTCCCGGCCTCACGCACACCCACCAGGCAATGTTGGAGGCCATTGGACCCTAAGAGATTAAGGTGAACCCCCATTCCTAGAATAAATGGGGAACAGATTCAGTGCAGCACTGACCGAAAGCAAAATGTGATGTTCTCAAAACAGAGAAAGTGCTAGAATAGATATGGAACCACAAAGAACACAAGGAGTTAAAATGTTTCTGAATATGAAGAAGTAGGTGGTTGGTCCCTAGAAGCTGAACTTCCAATATCTTGGATCACTCCCCTGAGCCAACAGGATGGTGCTGGCATACAAATAGGCAGGGACACGTGGGGGTGAAATAGAAATGCCCAAATAAATGCATTCTTGTTGGCATCAAGATGCTTGTCAAGAGGACCGCCTAGAAAAAGCATCCTCTTCTAAAACAGCTAACAGAATGAAACGGCAGCCCACAGATTGGAGAAACTTATGAAAAGATGCTCAATATAAGGCATCGTTAGGGCAATGCAAATCAAATGACGCTGAGCTACGGCATTGTCTGTTAGGATAGTGAGGACCCAAACCAGGAATTCAAGCCCAAAACCCATGTTGGAAGGATGCAGAAAATTTGAGACTTTGTATGCAACTAGTGGAATACAGAATAGTGCAGCAACCCAGGAAGAACTTGTAGAGTGTCCTCAGAGAGTAGCGAAAGGTACTCCCCTGGATCCCACACATGCGAGTGAGGAAAAGAGATGTTGGAAAATCAGATTCTGCTCAAATACGTGTTTCTCACAAAAGAAAGTCTTGTGTGGTGCCAAAGAACCCTGAAACCCTGATTTGGCTGTTTCCATTCCCAGGCACTGAACTACTTTGACTTGTCTGTTGGCCCAAACCTTCCGAATAAAACAAGCCCCTCTTGCATGGACAGATGGCCAGCGAAATGTGTGGTGATTGTCCTGTCACACGTGTTGAGGTATGAGGTTCTCTTTCACCACTTTGCAATATACAGAGCACTCCTCGTTCCTGCATGGAGGGTGCCCAGGTCCCCACAGTGATGCTCAGTCCCTGAAGACGACCTCATTTCTCCTTTGATAGGACACCTTTTGGGCCTACCTCAGAGAGCCACAGCTAGGACCAGTGGTGGGTGTATGATTTCCCATGGGAGAAGGCCAGTTTAATTCTTAGACACAGTATCTGCAGGGAGATGGTAGATCTCCACTGAGAAACACGAGTGAATTGGCCCCATCTATTCCTGGCCACTGCTCCTTTGTCAGGGTCCTCCCTTAATGGGCTGTTACATGAGGCTGCCCCAGAAGCCACCTGCAGAAGGAAGGAGTCTGTCCCAGCACTCAGTGCTTCCAATGAGGTTGGAAAGGTGCATTGTGGGCCTCTGATGCAGAGACGTGTGTGTGAGTGAAGTGGCAAGAGAGAGGTACTGTGACCATCCATGCCCGTGACGTACCATGACATGAGAGACCCATGGACACTGACCTAGTAAAAGGGATTGGAAAAGACACACTTGTGTCTTTGGGGCACAGTTTACCCCTTCCTAGTTACTGACAGGATCTGTTTTCTAGGGGGATTGATGTGTATTTTCAAGGAAAGAACACTTATTTAAGGGGCGCCTGGGTGGCTCAGTGGGTTGAGCCTCCGCTTTCAGCTCAGGTCATGGTCCCAGGGTCCTGGGATTAAGCCTCGCATCAGACTCTCTGCTCAGCAGGGAGCCTGCTTCCCTTCCTCTCTCTCTGCCTGCCTCTCTGCCTAATTGTGATCTCTGTCTGTCAAATAAATAGATAAAATCTTAAAAAAAAAGAACACCTATTTAAATTGTAGGTGTTGAAGAGTTTTCATGTGCGTGGACGTTCATGATGTGATGGTGATGGGAAAATTCCCTGAGAAAGTGGACACCATTAATCGCCATGTGGAAGGGAACAGACAAATGCGAGAACATACCATTCACCCAACTGACACAAACACCAACCCTGAGAATCACAGCACTTGGGTTCCCATGTAAACACACCTCCTGCCCAGCACCTAATCCTACAACACCTAAGAACAGCACAGTAGCTTCTGGGGGCAGGGTCATGAGGCCTCGGGTCATGGTCCGGAACATGACCTTTAGTCTCCTTGTCGCTGGATCTGGATTCTGCGTGGCTCTCAAGATGGAGCCTGCAATGAATCCCCACCTTGTCCATTGTCCAGTTTGCTCCAAACCAATGAGTGATTCTAGAGTGCAGCATACTTACCACTCTCCCTTTCCAGCAGGGCCACCTGCGATTTCAGAAAAGAAAATATTATGGACATCAAATCATGCCTTGTCCTGTGTGCACAGCTATTTGTTCTCTTTGGGATGGGCAAGGCCATGGGCAGTGATATGGAATGTACCTAGAGTTGCATGCCCTGGATCCATTGGACAAAACAGGTGCCAAGGCAGTGTAACTAGTACCCATGAAAAAGCTCACTACCCTTTAGACTGTAACAGAAGATGCTCTTTCCTGCAGGGTCTTTGGAATCGGGTATCCATGGGTAACAGACTCTCCCTCAATAATCTCCCCACCAAGGACATTGTACATGCTGAGGTGTTTGGATCTGATTTTGAGTATAAGAGAAACAAAGGATGCTGTACCTCACACGAAAAAAGGCTAATTTACCACCTTGGTGAAAAGTGGGGACTCTCCTTCTGTGCTGTCCACATCAAGGCCATTGCACAGGCTAGCCAGGGGATCTAGGTAGATACACACAGAGAGTGTCTGGACACCGAAGGGGCTCTTCGGGAATCGCTCAGGGATCTTTGCTTGGTGTGCACGTGTGGACAAGTGTTTGGAGGTGGGGAGCTAATCAGTATGGACTAAGTTGCAGTTGGCCCTTCCTGGATGGAGGAAGAGAGGTACTGGAGAGGATCAGGGATGTGAACAGAAACTCTGCCTCTTATTGGAGCTAGAGGACATGGAGTAGCTGTGAAATAAGTCCTTCTCAAAAGCACATCTACTCCCTGCACCCAAATGTGCACCACCTAAAGTCAGCGCCGTAGTTTCTGGGTCTCATGGCCCAGGGTCTTTCCCCAGAAAATACTCTTCTGTTACAACGACCCTTATTCTCGATCCTGCCAGACCTGGAATCAGGGTGGTTCTCATCAGGGAGCCTGCAAGGAAGTCCCACCTTTCCCCTTTTCCAGGTTGTTGCAAACAAGTGAATGACTCTAGTGTACAGAATACTGACCTCCCTCCCCTTCCAGCTGGGACACCTGTGATTTCAGAAAAGAAAACAGTATGATCCTCAAATCATGCTTTGTCCTGTTTGCATGACTCTTTTGTTCCCTGGGGGATGGGAGAAAATCAGATGGGGGAGTGTGCTAGAGGCCCGTGAGCCCCAAAGTATGAAGAGAGCAAAATGAGTCATGCACAAATGGGCCCAGTCTTTTTACAGGTTCCAAGTTCTGGGTCCCACTGGATAAAATAGGCAGCAAGGAGGAATTGCTGCTACCTGTACCAAAGCTCACTGCCCTACAGATGGTAGATGATCCTCCTGTGGTTGTCCCATCCCCCTGCAATGTCTTTAGGATTAGGTAGCATTTGGTAACAGATTCTCACTCAGACATCTCCCTACCCTGTAAATTGTGCATGCTGAGATTTTTGTATGTGACCTTGATTAAAAATGCCAGAAGAATTTTGTTTCTCCCACAAAGAATGGACCATGTACCACCCTGGTAAAAAATGGGGCGTCTTCTTCTGTCATTCCTGTGGAACTTTCATATGCCTGTCCATCCAGTAAAGCTAGGGAGAGATACACAGAATGTTCAGTCCAATGGTGGGGCTCGGCAGGAAGAGCTCAGGGAGGTTAGCTTGGGGCCGGCATACATAGGAGTGTATGGAGATGTTGGGTTACATGGGTATGGACTGAGCAAGCTGTTGCTGCATCAAGAAAGGTCAGGACAAGGAGCAGGAATGGAGAGATAAACATTGACTCTGAACTTTAGCTACAGAGAATTGAATCAGGATGACCTCTTCAACCCAAAAGAGGGTAAACACTGACGTGCATGCTCTGTTGTACTGACAGGCAAGTTCCTCCACCCAGCGACTGTGTCGTGGTCATTGTCAAGACCGTTTCTTTGCCAGGATCAACCTGTGAGGCTCCTCCCTATCTCTCACCTCTTCTAGGAGATTGTATTTCTTCAGAAGAACACTGTGTGGCAGGGTTGCATTCAATGGAAGCACAGGTACCCCAGAGGTTTCTATTTGTTCCTGAGACATGCATGGTCAGGAAAACCAGACTATATGTACTGACATCTGTGCATTCCAAAAGAGTCCCCATCCACAGAGTGCTGATTCATACCATTCTGCCTTTCCTCTGGCATGTGGGTGTGTCCTTCGAGTCAGCAGGACCCAATTTCCCAGGAGCCCCCCGCATCCTCAATCAGGAACCAGCAAGTTCATGAGAGAGCGGAGGCCAGGCAAGAGAAGGGTACTCGCTACCCTGGCCATGTAGCAGATTGTCAGGAAGTTTGATCGGGTGCCAAGCTAATGATGAGGCTTTTCTGGCAGTTGCCATTTGCCAGTGAGCCTTCCCTCTGTGCACTCAAGATGTGAGCATTTTTTAAGGCTGGTGATGATGTTTTGGTAGACTAAAGTAGCTTCTGATTCTTTTGTGTTTTGACCCTGTGTCTGAGAAATGTCCCCAGCTAGGGCAGATGTGAGCTCCTTCCTCTCCCCATCCCTGTTTGAAGAAAGGGAATCCTAAACAACCCTCCAAGAGTATCTGTGGTCAGCGAGGAATGTGGTGTCCTAGGGGGGTGTGTGTAGTGGGGATGAAGGAGGTTTGGCTTTGAAACTTTGACCCATGTCCTGAACTCCATTAAGTGGGAGATGTCTTCTGATGAAACACACGCACTCATCACACCCACATGCCCAGTCCCATCACATCGACCCACACAAAAACAAGCCCCAACCCTCAGACACACCAAGCACACCACCTGAATTACCTACTGGTTTGCAGGGACTGTAGCACAGGGTCCTGGTTTTCCGCAGGACATGCCATTTGTTCAGTCTGCCCCAGCATCCATTCTGAGCAGGGATTCAGAATGGGGGAAGCCCTCTAGACCAAAGGAGGAGACAAAGCCCTACCTTGTTCTTCCGCTAGATCTTTCCCCCAAAAGTGACTGATGGGAGAATAGGTACATGGTCCATTTCCGGTTCCCGCCACCTGCAGTTGGAGAAAGGGAAACCCAGTGAGCATCCCAGCATCCTGTGCACACTAGGTGCACTCATCTCTGTGCTATTAGTGTCATAAGCAAGCCAGATGGGATGCAGTCATTGAGTTTATGATCCAAAGATGGAGAAAATGACCTCCAGGAAAGGCTCCAGCTTGGAATGTCAAATCTCCCAAGTCCATTTTCTTCAGCAATTCATTACAAAGCCATTTTCCATAGACAGAATGACCTCCTGAAAAATGCTCACGACCATCCATTGCCTAAGGAATGGTGGTGGTGTTTTCTCAGTGCCCATCTAAATACGGTGTCTGTTAATGGTATAAACTCACTGCAGGCTCTAGGCACCAAGGAAATTGTCTCTCTCCTCTGGCATGTACATGCTCAGATGTTCATGGAAAGAGAAATCAAACACTGGTTGTCCCTCAGAAGCACAAAATGACTTTAGTGAGGGAACCGAGCGGCTCAGACATTAAAGCTTCTGCCTTTAGCTCAGGACCTGATCCTAGGGTCCTGGGATGGATCCCCACATTGGGAACCCTGCTCAAAAGAAGAGCCTTCTTCTTCCTCTCCTCTGCTACTCAACCTGCTTGCACTCTCATGTGTTCTCTGTCTCTCTCTCTGTGTCTCTCTCTGTGTCTCTCTCTGTCTCTCTCTGACTCTGTATTTTTATCTTTCGAATAAATAAAATCTTGAAGAAAAATGGGTTTACCTGGGGGAGATTTGGTATTAATTCCTCTGCCCTCAAACTGGGTAGCTCTTCCATCAGATCCTCGGTGGGAGCTAGGAGGATACAGAGCCACTGTGAGGACACTGGTGTGGCTGCTCAGGAAGTAGGCAGGGAGTTTGGATGGATGACAGGAGGCAAGTGTGTGTGTGTGCGTGCATAGGAGGTACGGACCGCACTGCTGCTGGGTCTTCTCCTTGGTGCAGAGAGGAAGGGATGCAAGAGGAGCAGGAAGGAAATGAGAAGGTTTTTGTCTTTCTAGCTAAAAAGAGCCCGATCAAAGTCAAATAGTCAGTCCGGTACATGTAAACCCTAACCTGGCTCCTGTGTGAGGACCAAGTCCCATAACCTCTCCTGACTTACATGCCACTGATGTGTCACATGCTGCTTCTTTGGACATCAGTTCTGGGCCCCAGATCCCCATATATTGAGACTATATGCATCACGTCTCTAAGATTTTGCATGGCATAAAAAGCAGCTTTGCTTGCCGGGCTGAATTCAATCCTCAGTAAAGAAGCCTAGTGGTTTGCTTCACTCATTATTTGTCTTCAGAAAATCCCATGTACAATGCTGGAGAACACTGACATCGTAGCTTATTTAAATAGCTGGCACTGTCGATGAGTTTGATATATTTCTTCCACTATTCTTGAGCTGTTCCGTGTGTGTGTTTCCGATGAAGACAGTGGCTGTCCAAACCCTCCCAGGTGTTCTGGCCAGTGGGAAGTTCCTTACACAAAGGACTCTTGGAGTGTGTGATGACACTTTGTAGGCCGGCTTTGCAGGAGATTTGCCCCAGAAGTGTTGGGTCCAAAGCTTCCAACCAAGCTTGACCTCGATTTCCTATTTGCCAGTGGTGTGTGTGTGTGTGTGTGTGTGTGCTTCGAGAATTTGAACCTTCCTGAGGCTTACAGAAATATTATCAAGTACACTAAATTCCCTCTGTGGTGCTTTTCTGCCATTGGTTGTGTGTACACATTGAGATGGGTCGTGTGTACACATTGCCCTGTTCTGTCCTCCATGGGTCCACACTCTTTATAGCATTATGGGCTTGAGCACGAGGATGTGGCTTTTCTCTGTGCACTTGAGTCCAGGGACCAGGTTGTAATCTTTAACATGGGCTTCTATCCTTGCCCCAGTTTCTGTGACATTGGGGTCCACTGTGTCATGATGGGTCTCTTTGGGGACCTTCATAGAATCTAGGTTTCTGTCTCTATGCACAGATGCTGGTGTCCCTTTGCTAGCTAGCACCTATGGTACATCATGACCCCTGGCTGAGGGACTAACAAAGGTGTGTAGGCCAGAGCAACTTTCAGATTGAAACATGAGCTCAAATCTTGGCTTTCCAAGTAGGAGGTCAAGGGTTTGGATCATTCATCTCTACACCATGCCCATCTCAGAAAAGCAAACGGAAACATCCTCCAGGTACATCTGTGGTGAACAGGGGAAGGAGTATGTAAAGTGTGCCAGGGTGATGAGAGTGTTTTGGAAGGGTGACACTTTGATTGTGATGAAAGTGTAAGATATCCTGAGAAAGGCACACATTCGTGTTCACAAGCATAACACATAGACACAGACAGACACACAACCATGCAGCCACACACACTGGGCCTTCATCCCACATGCACACAAATCACCCCTTCTATATGTACTAGTTCTTCCAGGCCCTGTACAGCGTGGTGACCGTGCCTCACTGGATAGTCTCAGTCAGTATCCCCCAACCCCCATTCCTTGTTGGAACCCAGAATCGGGGGCAGGCTTCTTTGTATTCTAGATTTCCTCCCAGAGCCCGAGGCTCTTAAATAGGTACAGCTGTCATTCCTCCCAGCGTCTACCTGTGGTTGGGGAAAAGAAAACACAGTGAGGATCCCAGCGTCCTGTACACTGTTGGCCCAGCTCTTTGGTTTGGGGAAGACTTCAGGCAGTTAATTGGATGAGGTCCCGTGGTTGAGTCAATGTCCACCCACCCGAGTTAAAGAGGACACTTTGAAAGATGCTGGAGCTTTTCATGGAAGATCTCTGAAGTCCATTCTGATCAACAGATAGAAAATTCTTTTTCAAGGAGAAAACTGTTCTGCTGAAGAATTTGATCGCATTGAGTTCGTAACTGAGGCTGTTCTGTGTCATCACCTTTTTTGGGTCCACTGTCCGTATGAGGTTGGACCCAGCATTCCTCCACGAGGGGAGACTGCT
>NW_022632659.1:0-9647 GCF_010015895.1 Lontra canadensis | reverse complement strand
AAATGACAGATGGTGGCGAGGATGCGGAGAAAGGGGAACCCTCCTACACTGTTGGTGGGAATGCAAGCTGGTGCAACCACGCTGGAAAACAGCATGGAGGTTCCTCAAAATGTTGAAAATAGAACTACCCTTTGATCCAGCAATTACCCTAAAGATACAAACGTAGTGATCCAAAGGGGCACGTGCACCCGAATGTTTATAGCAACAATGTCTACAATAGCCAAACTTTGGAAAGAACGTAGATGTCCATCAACAGATGAATGGATAAAGAAGAGTGGTATATATATACAATGGAATACTATGCAGCCATCAAAAGAAAGGAAATCTTGCCATTTGCAACGATGTGGATGGAAGTAGAGGGTATCATGCTTAGCGAAATAAGTCAATCGGAGAAAGACAACTATCATATGATCTCCCTGATATGAGGGAGAGGAGATGCAACATGGGGAGTTAAGGGGGTAGGAGAAGGGTAAATGAAACAAGATGGGATTGGGAGGGAGACAAACCATAAGTGACTCTTAATCTCACAAAACAAACTGAGGTTTGCTGCGGGGAGGGGGGTTGGGAGAGGGGGGTGGGGTTATGGACATTGGGGAGGATACGTGTTATGGTGAGTGCTGTGAAGTGTGTAAACCTGGTGATTCACAGACCTGTACTCCTGGGAATAAAAGTATATTATATGTTTATTAAAAATAAAAATAAATAAAAAAATAAAAGAATTGTGAAAATGGAAAATACACAGCACTCTTAAATCCACAGAATTTTTCTTTTCCCCCTCTTGTATATGGACTATGGAAGTTTTTCCCTCTGGCAATAAATTTTTCTGTTGCTAATTATGAGTGTCCCTCATTCTGCTCTTGGGGAAGAACTCAGTATCCTCTATGGGTCTAGTCTTTTTCTCAACCCTTCACGTGCTCACCTGAGGAAGATATTACCTAGAGACAGTATCGTAGCTTTTTAGGCCTGCTTTCTATTGGCACAGTTTGGGAAGCCTGAAGCTGCTTTAGGCATAGGAAAATTTCAGGTATTCACACACCAAACTAAAACTTGTAGTTTTCATAATTATCACAAAATCTATTAAATTTTGGTAATTTTTGTTCCTCTTCATTATTGTATGCAAGCAACCATAGCTAACTTATCTAGATAAAGGTTTTAAATGTTAAGACTCTTATCTTTGAATTATAGGCCATTTACTAGTCCCCCTTTTATCCTATCTTAATATTTAAAGCACTTAGTATTTAAACCACTTTTGGTCACCAGCAATGCCTGCAAAGGCCTTTGTATAGCATGATATTATACTTATCTTCTGCTATGTTAATTGCTTTGAAGGTACTGCTGGTGAATGCCTGTAAGTCCAAATTCCTGTCATTTCCATTTCCTGGCTCAGAGAATCCAGACATAGCAAAAAGGGGAAATTTCTTAGCACACACAGAAACACACACAAAAGGAAGCATTTTAAAATAATCTTCATACTGTACTGAGACTACAGAACTTTTTCTTGCATTGAGCCCAGAGAGTACTGGCATGTAGATTTGAAATCTCCAGAGAGATTAAATGATTCTTTTGTAACCAAACCAAAAGAAAAGATCCTATGACACTAGTAAATGAGGTCTCCTAATAAAATGGAGTAACCTCTTCATACTACAGGAAACCCAGCTGCCAACAGGCATCACCTATGTGCATAAATGCTCAATGCATTGTAATATCTCTCTCTTAAATAAAAGGAGGAGGCAGCTATCATCAGATATTTGCAAAAAAAATGTTGATAAAAGGCAAAGACCAAACCAAGCAAAGTAAACTAGAGAAATAATCCACAATATGGTTGTCACATAAAATATATAAGGCCCAGTTACGTTAGAATTTCAGCTAATACTATTTTGGTACTAGCAATACTTGAGATCGAGTTGTATTAAAAAAAAAAAAGTTTTACTTGGAATTAGAACTTGACTAAATATGCTGCATTTTTTTTTTTTGCAGCATTTTTTGTACCCTACTCCATGGAGAACATAAAAACATTAAGAAATCTATAACCAATATCTCAGAAAGATGGAAAATATGTGTCAACTAGGAAGAGGAGTCAAGTGGGAGCATTACCCCTTTGAAAATAGCAAAATCTCCATAGTGTATCTGAGGTTTAAAATAAAAAATCCCCGGGGTACCTGGGTGGCTCCGTGGATTAAAGCCTCTGCCTTCGGCTCAGGTCATGATCCCAGGGTCCTGGGATCCAGCCCCAGGGTCCTGGGATCCAGCCAGGCATGAGGCTCTCTGCTCAGCAGGGAGCCTGGTTCCTCCTCTCTCTCTGCCTGCCTTTCTGCCTACTTGTGATCGCTGTCTGTCAAATAAATAAATAAAATATTTAAATAATAAATAAATAAAATAAAAAATCCCCGTCATAATATAGGATGGGAAGAAGTTTCCATGCTCCCCATGTTTCCTTCTTATTGTTATTTTGTCTCGTTGATGTAAACTCTGTTTACAAAATCCCAAATGAAATAATCTCAATGTAGGTGAATATAAAATCAAACATATCCAAATTTTATTGCCTGGAAGGACTGACAGTAGTTCATAAACTATAATAAGAAAAAAGTAACCTGGATTTCTTAATAAAATACAAGTCACAGTGTCTCACACCTATATATTGTGATTAAGTATATCTGGACTGGGCCTTAAGAAATTGTATTTTAACAAACAAACTGAAGCAAGACTCTGATCACATTTTGAGAAAAATTGGCTTAGCACTTGCTAAATCTGCTATATCATCAGATAAACATATATTTTTAATGCATATGAATGAGTTGATGGAATCTTATTTTTTTTCCCAGATAACACTCTTTATTAATAATTTTGAAAGAGGGCATCAAAACTGTGTTAATGATTTTGCATTTAGAAGGCAAAGACCTCATAAGCAACAATGAGAGGAAACTTTTTTTACAAAACTGAAAAGTTTGTCTGGGTTAGACTGGGACTGGAGCCTGAAGAAGCAGCAGGTCAGGTCCTCTTAGTGATCCAGTAGCTACTAGTCTCCATCTTTTGCAATGAACCTATAATAGCTGGAGACTGAAAAACACCGATTTTAGAGTAAGCAATTCTGATTTTCGACTCCTGGGAGCATAAATATTTCAGGAATGCATATCCTGAGTAGAAAGTGAAGGAAAAATGTTCTGAAAGTGTTCCTATCTTTGGAAAGGAAGAAGAGGTGTCATTAAACAACATGAAGAAGAGTGAGGAAAGTGACAGTGTCTCCGGTGCCCACACTGAATGTTACAGAACCTTGATTCATGTGAAAAATAGAAACCACAACACTAGTATCAGTGGGGGCTTACCACAAACGAACTGTTTTGTCAGTGTTTTACATCTAACTCCCACTTATCCTTACAGGACCTCTGAGAAGTAAGTATCAGCATGATCTTCATTTCTAGATAAGAACACTGAGGCAGAAGAAGATTAAGTGGCTGGTAAAGTATTTCCTATTAAGTGAATTAGCCACATGGATAGTAAATGGCTTTAGCTAGGCCTTTTAGCTGGGCTGACTGACTTTTATGAGTAATGTAAGGAAAAATTTTTTAAGGATTCATTTATTTATGGGGGGGGGAGTGTACATGAGCAAGTTGGGGAGGGGCAAAAAGGGGAGGGAAAGACAGTCTTAGGCAGACTCTAAGCTGAGTATGGAGCCCAACTGGGGGCTAGATAGAGGGCAGGATCTCACGACCCTGAGATTATGACCTGAGCCAAAATCAAGACTTGGAGGCTCAACCGACTGTGCCACCCAGGTACACCAGTAATGCAAGGAAAATTTAAACACTGATCAAAATATTACTGAATAAAATATTAATAGATTATCCCTAAGAGAAGATCCATCTTAAGCTAACTCAATTCCTTGTTCCTGGTAATATCAGTCTGTTTAAAGTAAATGTTGACTAATTGTTTCCATTTAAAATTGTTTCCATGTAGCACAATGTTCTTGTTCTTTAAACCATAAAGGTTTAATGCTATTTGTTTTTTTCTAGATCCTATTCTATTTGAGTATGAACACTGGAAGGAAATATCTAGACATTCTCCCCAAATTTATCTTAGAGCTTACATCAGGCTTTTTATAAACTCTTTCAGTGATCAGTTTATTTGTTTGTTTGTTTATCATGTTCTCTGTGGGTGAGTTTGTCATTTAGATTTGTCTCTTTTTCTGAAAGAAATAGGATTTAATCTTATGTAAGCTTCATATATCAGACATGTCTTTTCATCATGTCTATAAATTTACTCTCCTAGTATTTAAAATGCAATTTAAGTTCAACAAATCCCTCAAATTAAACCAAATGAGCACTGCAAGTGATATATCCTCATTACTTCTGGAATAGGACTCAAGAAAATCCATTCTGGAATAGCAAATGACAGCTTTCATATCACCTTCGAAACCACTGGGCTGCAGCTGATCTCCTCAGTGGAGAACGTTAAAGGTGAAGATAAGAGTATTTGTAATAAAATCGTCATAAGCTGGGTATAGCAGAACTTGCCAGCATGTGTATCTGTGTGTGTTTGTGTGAGTAACAACAGTCACAGTCAATACACTTCTTAGGAACAGAAAGCAAATGTCCTCCTGTGTATTCTTCAGACTTGAAACTTCTATTAGGTACATTTGAGGGAATGCTTTTTTAGATACTATAACTGAACTCCTGGCTATGAGATCATCTGACGAAAAAAAATAAGGGAGAACAGGTATATGCAGTAATATCAAAGTGTTGATAAGCTAGCATAAAGAGAAAAAAAGCTCAGAATGAGGCCACGATATTGCTGAAACACATGGACTGGGGAACAGGCTGAACCAAACAAGATTACATTTACCAAGGACAAAAGTAAACTCCTTTAGGTACTAAAATTTAAAGCTCCCAATGTACAAAAAAATGTAAGGAGAAACCTAAGAAGTGGAATATTAAGAAAGAAAATCTTAAGAATTTTGTTTACAGTAAGCTTGCTATAAGAATTTGATATGATTGCCAAAGTTAGTGTGATTGCTAGCAAACATTTTCTAGAAACAACCAATTCAAAAGTAAAAGCTTCTCTCAAAGCTTCTATTTCTTTCTGTATTTTCTACCTTGACTAGAGAAGTATTTAACTTCTTAGCCAATAAAGACACCTAAGGTCATCTCCCTGACAAATATTTGTGATTCCCATAATTTTATTAATGCTTTTTAACCCTGGCTATACTTCTAAATCAACTGTAGAGCTTTATAAAAATACAAATATTTGAACCAAGAACAATCAGGTTTTATGGGTCCTGCCACTTCTTGTTAATTTGGAGGTAGGATTTATATCCCTTAACAAAAATAATACAAAATTACATTTCCTAAGCTGTTATGAAAGTGAATATTATTTAGAACAAGACAAGAAACCACGGCCAATTATAAATAGTTAAAAACTGACAAATACACAATTATAAAACATCAGAAAATAACAATACTGATTATTTTAGAACATATATTATCTATAATAAGTTTGCAAAGTATTGTTCCAGAGGAAATGGAATTATAATTTAGTATTTTCCCTAACATGTTTAATTGAAATTCTTTTGTCTTAATTTTAGTTTAGGGAAAAAAAAATCCTGCTTCACATGCATCATTGATAATGTCATGTCCACTTTTAGTATGGTTGACAAATTTGGGGGGAAAATATCAACTTTATTTTACATGTGAACTGTAAAATGTCAGAGCATGTTAAATTTTCTTGTGCTTTAACTGAATTTTAAAACTCTTTGAATTGATGCGTTTGTTAACAATTTGTTCTCTACATGTATTTTGAGGGGCATGTTATGAGTTTTGGGTGTTTTTGATCCCAACCAGTAGTTTATGGTTCATCACTAAGAAATACTAATCTTTTTCTCATGTGGTCATGTGACTTAATACTTTGTGTCAATTGTATTATCAAACAGTCCAAGAACTTATTACTTCTCATCAACATTTATTTAATGAGAAATGATCCGAAATTGGTATAATCAAAATTTTATGTCATAAATTATTTCTCAGTTTCATAATACATTTTCTTAGTTTCACATGGAAATACGTAAAATAAGTTTAGCTTGTGGATAATTTTATAATGTGCATGATGGCTTAAGCAGTATATTCCTAAGAGGTAAGTACTTCCATTTTGATTAGATATCCATGGGAATATAATTCTCTGCTTGCAATTTTACAATTCTGATAACTGGGATAATTTTTCAACAGACTAGCTTCTGGCTCCATACATTTCAAACTTTGTGTCCCCTTCATTACTCAGGTAACTTTAATGTTAGAAATAAAGTTCATAAAATGAATCATCCTCGGGCCCTGCAGCTCCATGTTGTGATGCAATTGAGCTGCTGCAGTGAAACATGGATTTGTCCCTGGAAACTAATCTTACAGTGGGAGAGATAGAGTAAACTAACTATACATGAAAGTGACTGGGATCATGTAAACTCAAACTCAACTAAAATTTCCCTTAGTCTAGTCCATAGGCAAAAGGAACCACAACAAAAACAGTAAAGGAGATTCTTATGACTCTTTTCAAATGACAGAAATATACATTAAAGTTAAAATTAAACTTTTCATATGATTCCTTATAAATACCTGATGTGTATTGCTTACCTCTTTTGATAAGTTTTACTAATTCTAGGCTTTAATTTAAGACTAACTAGGAGTATCAATGTATTACCAAAAATATATTTGTTATTTCAACCAAATAATAATTATAGCAAAAACTTATAGTAGCAATCCTTGGTGGAGTGGTGACCAGCACTATTCTAAGCCTGTTTCATATATGAACTAATTTCTACTTCACAGCAACCACTGTAGAGTTATCCTCTGATGAAAGTGAGGCACATGGGCTACAATCTGTGCCTGAAGTTCCACAGCCAGTGAATGGCACGGCCCTGATGTGGCGACAACCTGGTGCCACAGCCCTTATGTCTCTGGAGAATTACAGTTACGTAGCAAGACACACACTGAAGTATCTAAGTTGAAGATGTTATCTTAGTGTCTAGCTTGTGGACATCCTGTCTTCTGGTTAGATGCAAGCTACATGAATTGATCTGTGTCATCAACATCTAGATAATTTTCATTTTTGATTCTCACTAAAGCCATGCTTTTATCTTTGGAAGACATTTTGCCCATTCACAAATGTCATTTAGGAATCTAATTCTCTTCAAAGAGTGCATGTTACTAGGTAGTTACAGAGTCCTAGTTATTAGAGATTACAGAATTCTCCTTTGAAGCTTCACACACTTTTAGGTGCACTATCAGCCTAGTCACTTACCCAAATATATATGCATACATGTGTGTATGTATGAATGTTTGTGTACACACAGTAATACACATGCATGCATGCATCTGTATGTATCTGTATATATTCACAAATTTATATACACAGACACACACCCAAATATACTTTCTTGTGTATTTCTTGTTTTTCTTGTTTTTGTCTCCCATTGTAGAGCAGAATACATGGAGTTTGATTTTTTAAAGGGAGACAAGAAAAGCATTGAGATGACTTCAAAAATAATAAGAATCAGAGGGGAGGAGTCAAGATGGCGGAGAAGTAGCATGCTGAGACTACTTCAGGTAGCGGGAGATCAGCTAGATAGCTTATCTAAAGATTGCAAACACCTACAAATCCAATGGGAGATCGAAGAGAAGAAGAACAGCAATTCTAGAAACAGAAAATTAACCACTTTCTGAAAGGTAGGACTGGCGGAGAAGTGAATCCAAAGCAACGGGAAGATAGACCACGGGGGGAGGGGCCGGCTCCCGGCAAGCAGCGGAGCAACGGAGCACAAAATCAGGATTTTTAAAAGTCTGTTCTGCTGAGGGACATCACTCCAGAAGCTTAATCGGGGTGAAGCCCACGCGGGGTCAGCATGGCCTCGGGTCCTGCAGGGTCACAGAAGGATCGGGGGTGTCTGAGTGTCGCAGAGCTTATAGGTATTTGAACGTGGAAGCCAGCTACAGAGACAGAGCCGAGGAGTGAGCTCTAAGCTCGGGGTTACCTTGAACTGGTTGAAGGCTTGGTCAGCTCAGAGCGCGGCCGGAGGCAGGGTGACAGGAGTAATTGGGCGATGTTTTCGGAGGGCGCACTGAGGAGTGGGGCCCCAGGATCTTGGCTCCTCCGGGCCAGAGACTGGGAGGCCACCATCTTCATTCCCATCCTCCGGAACTCTACAGAAAACGCTCAGGGAACAAAAGCTCCCGAAAGCAAACCTGAGCGGATTACTCAGCCCTGCCCCTGGTAAGGGCGGTGCAACTCTGCCTGGGGCAAAGACACTTGAGAATCACTACAACAGGCCCCTCCCCCAGAAGATCAACAAGAAACCCAGCCAGGACCCAGTTCACCTACCAAGGAGTGCAGTTTCAATACCAAGGAGAGCAGCGGAATTCCAGAGGAGGAGAAAGCAAAGCACGGAACTCATGGCTTTCTCCGCATGATTGTTTAGCCATGAGGTTAATTTAATTTTTTTTTTCTTTTTCAGTTTTTTTTCCTCTTCTTCTGTTAATTTTTTTTAACTTTTACCCTTTTCTTTTTTAACATTTTTTAACTAGTTTATCTAATATATACATATTTTTTTTCCTTTTTATATTTTTGCTTTATTGGTTTTCTTTTTTTAATTGTTTCTTTCTTTATTTTTTTTTTCTTTCTGAACCTTTTTATTCCCTTTCTCCCCCCTCATGATATGGAATCTCTTCTGATTTGGCTAAAGCATATTTTCCTGGGGTTGTTGCTACACTTTTAGTATTTTACTTGCTCCTTCATATACTCTTATCTGGACAAAATGACAAGGCGGAAAAGTTCACCACAAAAAAAAGAACAAGAGGCAGTACAAAAGGCTAGGGACCTAATCAATACAGACATTGGTAATATGTCCGATCTAGAGTTCAGAATGACCATTCTCAAGGTTCTAGCCGGGCTCAAAAAAGGCATGGAAGATATTAGAGAAACCCTCTCAGGAGATATAAAAGCCCTTTCTGGAGAAATAAAAGAACTAAAATCTAAACAAGTTGAAATAAAAAAAGCTATTAATGAGGAGCAATCAAAAATGGAGGATCTCACTGCTAGGATAAATGAGGCAGAAGAAAGAATTAGTGATAGAGAAGACCAAATGACAGAGAATAAAGAAGCTGAGCAAAAGAGGGACAAACAGCTACTGGACCACAAGGGGAGAATTCGAGAGATAAGTGACACCATAAGATGAAACAACGTTAGAATAATTGGGATTCCAGAAGAAGAAGAAAGAGAGAGGGGAGCAAAAGGTATATTGGAGAGAATTATTGGAGAGAATTTCCCCAATATGGCAAAGGGAACAAGCATCAAAATCCAGGAGGTTCAGAGAACCCCCCTCAAGATCAATAAGAATAGGTCCACACCCCATCACCTAATAGTTAAATTTACAAGTCTTAGTGACAAAGAGAAAATCCTGAAAGCAGCCCAGGAAAAGAAGACTGTAACATACAATGGTAAAAATATTAGATTGGCAGCAGACTTATCCACAGAGACCTGGCAGGCCAGAAAGAACTGGCATGATCTAGTCAGAGCACTAAACGAGAAAAACATGCAGCCAAGAATACTATATCCAGCTAGGCTATCATTGAAAATAGAAGGAGAGATTAAAAGCTTCCAGGACAAACAAAAAC
>NW_022632658.1:0-9648 GCF_010015895.1 Lontra canadensis | reverse complement strand
AAATGACAGATGGTGGCGAGGATGCGGAGAAAGGGGAACCCTCCTACACTGTTGGTGGGAATGCAAGCTGGTGCAACCACGCTGGAAAACAGCATGGAGGTTCCTCAAAATGTTGAAAATAGAACTACCCTTTGATCCAGCAATTACCCTAAAGATACAAACGTAGTGATCCAAAGGGGCACGTGCACCCGAATGTTTATAGCAACAATGTCTACAATAGCCAAACTTTGGAAAGAACGTAGATGTCCATCAACAGATGAATGGATAAAGAAGAGTGGTATATATATACAATGGAATACTATGCAGCCATCAAAAGAAAGGAAATCTTGCCATTTGCAACGATGTGGATGGAAGTAGAGGGTATCATGCTTAGCGAAATAAGTCAATCGGAGAAAGACAACTATCATATGATCTCCCTGATATGAGGGAGAGGAGATGCAACATGGGGAGTTAAGGGGGTAGGAGAAGAGTAAATGAAACAAGATGGGATTGGGAGGGAGACAAACCATAAGTGACTCTTAATCTCACAAAACAAACTGAGGTTTGCTGCGGGGAGGGGGGTTGGGAGAGGGGGGTGGGGTTATGGACATTGGGGAGGATACGTGTTATGGTGAGTGCTGTGAAGTGTGTAAACCTGGTGATTCACAGACCTGTACTCCTGGGAATAAAAGTATATTATATGTTTATTAAAAATAAAAATAAATAAAAAAATAAAAGAATTGTGAAAATGGAAAATACACAGCACTCTTAAATCCACAGAATTTTTCTTTTCCCCCTCTTGTATATGGACTATGGAAGTTTTTCCCTCTGGCAATAAATTTTTCTGTTGCTAATTATGAGTGTCCCTCATTCTGCTCTTGGGGAAGAACTCAGTATCCTCTATGGGTCTAGTCTTTTTCTCAACCCTTCACGTGCTCACCTGAGGAAGATATTACCTAGAGACAGTATCGTAGCTTTTTAGGCCTGCTTTCTATTGGCACAGTTTGGGAAGCCTGAAGCTGCTTTAGGCATAGGAAAATTTCAGGTATTCACACACCAAACTAAAACTTGTAGTTTTCATAATTATCACAAAATCTATTAAATTTTGGTAATTTTTGTTCCTCTTCATTATTGTATGCAAGCAACCATAGCTAACTTATCTAGATAAAGGTTTTAAATGTTAAGACTCTTATCTTTGAATTATAGGCCATTTACTAGTCCCCCTTTTATCCTATCTTAATATTTAAAGCACTTAGTATTTAAACCACTTTTGGTCACCAGCAATGCCTGCAAAGGCCTTTGTATAGCATGATATTATACTTATCTTCTGCTATGTTAATTGCTTTGAAGGTACTGCTGGTGAATGCCTGTAAGTCCAAATTCCTGTCATTTCCATTTCCTGGCTCAGAGAATCCAGACATAGCAAAAAGGGGAAATTTCTTAGCACACACAGAAACACACACAAAAGGAAGCATTTTAAAATAATCTTCATACTGTACTGAGACTACAGAACTTTTTCTTGCATTGAGCCCAGAGAGTACTGGCATGTAGATTTGAAATCTCCAGAGAGATTAAATGATTCTTTTGTAACCAAACCAAAAGAAAAGATCCTATGACACTAGTAAATGAGGTCTCCTAATAAAATGGAGTAACCTCTTCATACTACAGGAAACCCAGCTGCCAACAGGCATCACCTATGTGCATAAATGCTCAATGCATTGTAATATCTCTCTCTTAAATAAAAGGAGGAGGCAGCTATCATCAGATATTTGCAAAAAAAATGTTGATAAAAGGCAAAGACCAAACCAAGCAAAGTAAACTAGAGAAATAATCCACAATATGGTTGTCACATAAAATATATAAGGCCCAGTTACGTTAGAATTTCAGCTAATACTATTTTGGTACTAGCAATACTTGAGATCGAGTTGTATTAAAAAAAAAAAAGTTTTACTTGGAATTAGAACTTGACTAAATATGCTGCATTTTTTTTTTTTGCAGCATTTTTTGTACCCTACTCCATGGAGAACATAAAAACATTAAGAAATCTATAACCAATATCTCAGAAAGATGGAAAATATGTGTCAACTAGGAAGAGGAGTCAAGTGGGAGCATTACCCCTTTGAAAATAGCAAAATCTCCATAGTGTATCTGAGGTTTAAAATAAAAAATCCCCGGGGTACCTGGGTGGCTCCGTGGATTAAAGCCTCTGCCTTCGGCTCAGGTCATGATCCCAGGGTCCTGGGATCCAGCCCCAGGGTCCTGGGATCCAGCCAGGCATGAGGCTCTCTGCTCAGCAGGGAGCCTGGTTCCTCCTCTCTCTCTGCCTGCCTTTCTGCCTACTTGTGATCGCTGTCTGTCAAATAAATAAATAAAATTTTTAAATAATAAATAAATAAAATAAAAAATCCCCGTCATAATATAGGATGGGAAGAAGTTTCCATGCTCCCCATGTTTCCTTCTTATTGTTATTTTGTCTCGTTGATGTAAACTCTGTTTACAAAATCCCAAATGAAATAATCTCAATGTAGGTGAATATAAAATCAAACATATCCAAATTTTATTGCCTGGAAGGACTGACAGTAGTTCATAAACTATAATAAGAAAAAAGTAACCTGGATTTCTTAATAAAATACAAGTCACAGTGTCTCACACCTATATATTGTGATTAAGTATATCTGGACTGGGCCTTAAGAAATTGTATTTTAACAAACAAACTGAAGCAAGACTCTGATCACATTTTGAGAAAAATTGGCTTAGCACTTGCTAAATCTGCTATATCATCAGATAAACATATATTTTTAATGCATATGAATGAGTTGATGGAATCTTATTTTTTTTCCCAGATAACACTCTTTATTAATAATTTTGAAAGAGGGCATCAAAACTGTGTTAATGATTTTGCATTTAGAAGGCAAAGACCTCATAAGCAACAATGAGAGGAAACTTTTTTTACAAAACTGAAAAGTTTGTCTGGGTTAGACTGGGACTGGAGCCTGAAGAAGCAGCAGGTCAGGTCCTCTTAGTGATCCAGTAGCTACTAGTCTCCATCTTTTGCAATGAACCTATAATAGCTGGAGACTGAAAAACACCGATTTTAGAGTAAGCAATTCTGATTTTCGACTCCTGGGAGCATAAATATTTCAGGAATGCATATCCTGAGTAGAAAGTGAAGGAAAAATGTTCTGAAAGTGTTCCTATCTTTGGAAAGGAAGAAGAGGTGTCATTAAACAACATGAAGAAGAGTGAGGAAAGTGACAGTGTCTCCGGTGCCCACACTGAATGTTACAGAACCTTGATTCATGTGAAAAATAGAAACCACAACACTAGTATCAGTGGGGGCTTACCACAAACGAACTGTTTTGTCAGTGTTTTACATCTAACTCCCACTTATCCTTACAGGACCTCTGAGAAGTAAGTATCAGCATGATCTTCATTTCTAGATAAGAACACTGAGGCAGAAGAAGATTAAGTGGCTGGTAAAGTATTTCCTATTAAGTGAATTAGCCACATGGATAGTAAATGGCTTTAGCTAGGCCTTTTAGCTGGGCTGACTGACTTTTATGAGTAATGTAAGGAAAAATTTTTTAAGGATTCATTTATTTATGGGGGGGGGAGTGTACATGAGCAAGTTGGGGAGGGGCAAAAAGGGGAGGGAAAGACAGTCTTAGGCAGACTCTAAGCTGAGTATGGAGCCCAACTGGGGGCTAGATAGAGGGCAGGATCTCACGACCCTGAGATTATGACCTGAGCCAAAATCAAGACTTGGAGGCTCAACCGACTGTGCCACCCAGGTACACCAGTAATGCAAGGAAAATTTAAACACTGATCAAAATATTACTGAATAAAATATTAATAGATTATCCCTAAGAGAAGATCCATCTTAAGCTAACTCAATTCCTCGTTCCTGGTAATATCAGTCTGTTTAAAGTAAATGTTGACTAATTGTTTCCATTTAAAATTGTTTCCATGTAGCACAATGTTCTTGTTCTTTAAACCATAAAGGTTTAATGCTATTTGTTTTTTTCTAGATCCTATTCTATTTGAGTATGAACACTGGAAGGAAATATCTAGACATTCTCCCCAAATTTATCTTAGAGCTTACATCAGGCTTTTTATAAACTCTTTCAGTGATCAGTTTATTTGTTTGTTTGTTTATCATGTTCTCTGTGGGTGAGTTTGTCATTTAGATTTGTCTCTTTTTCTGAAAGAAATAGGATTTAATCTTATGTAAGCTTCATATATCAGACATGTCTTTTCATCATGTCTATAAATTTACTCTCCTAGTATTTAAAATGCAATTTAAGTTCAACAAATCCCTCAAATTAAACCAAATGAGCACTGCAAGTGATATATCCTCATTACTTCTGGAATAGGACTCAAGAAAATCCATTCTGGAATAGCAAATGACAGCTTTCATATCACCTTCGAAACCACTGGGCTGCAGCTGATCTCCTCAGTGGAGAACGTTAAAGGTGAAGATAAGAGTATTTGTAATAAAATCGTCATAAGCTGGGTATAGCAGAACTTGCCAGCATGTGTATCTGTGTGTGTTTGTGTGAGTAACAACAGTCACAGTCAATACACTTCTTAGGAACAGAAAGCAAATGTCCTCCTGTGTATTCTTCAGACTTGAAACTTCTATTAGGTACATTTGAGGGAATGCTTTTTTTAGATACTATAACTGAACTCCTGGCTATGAGATCATCTGACGAAAAAAAATAAGGGAGAACAGGTATATGCAGTAATATCAAAGTGTTGATAAGCTAGCATAAAGAGAAAAAAAGCTCAGAATGAGGCCACGATATTGCTGAAACACATGGACTGGGGAACAGGCTGAACCAAACAAGATTACATTTACCAAGGACAAAAGTAAACTCCTTTAGGTACTAAAATTTAAAGCTCCCAATGTACAAAAAAATGTAAGGAGAAACCTAAGAAGTGGAATATTAAGAAAGAAAATCTTAAGAATTTTGTTTACAGTAAGCTTGCTATAAGAATTTGATATGATTGCCAAAGTTAGTGTGATTGCTAGCAAACATTTTCTAGAAACAACCAATTCAAAAGTAAAAGCTTCTCTCAAAGCTTCTATTTCTTTCTGTATTTTCTACCTTGACTAGAGAAGTATTTAACTTCTTAGCCAATAAAGACACCTAAGGTCATCTCCCTGACAAATATTTGTGATTCCCATAATTTTATTAATGCTTTTTAACCCTGGCTATACTTCTAAATCAACTGTAGAGCTTTATAAAAATACAAATATTTGAACCAAGAACAATCAGGTTTTATGGGTCCTGCCACTTCTTGTTAATTTGGAGGTAGGATTTATATCCCTTAACAAAAATAATACAAAATTACATTTCCTAAGCTGTTATGAAAGTGAATATTATTTAGAACAAGACAAGAAACCACGGCCAATTATAAATAGTTAAAAACTGACAAATACACAATTATAAAACATCAGAAAATAACAATACTGATTATTTTAGAACATATATTATCTATAATAAGTTTGCAAAGTATTGTTCCAGAGGAAATGGAATTATAATTTAGTATTTTCCCTAACATGTTTAATTGAAATTCTTTTGTCTTAATTTTAGTTTAGGGAAAAAAAAATCCTGCTTCACATGCATCATTGATAATGTCATGTCCACTTTTAGTATGGTTGACAAATTTGGGGGGAAAATATCAACTTTATTTTACATGTGAACTGTAAAATGTCAGAGCATGTTAAATTTTCTTGTGCTTTAACTGAATTTTAAAACTCTTTGAATTGATGCATTTGTTAACAATTTGTTCTCTACATGTATTTTGAGGGGCATGTTATGAGTTTTGGGTGTTTTTGATCCCAACCAGTAGTTTATGGTTCATCACTAAGAAATACTAATCTTTTTCTCATGTGGTCATGTGACTTAATACTTTGTGTCAATTGTATTATCAAACAGTCCAAGAACTTATTACTTCTCATCAACATTTATTTAATGAGAAATGATCCGAAATTGGTATAATCAAAATTTTATGTCATAAATTATTTCTCAGTTTCATAATACATTTTCTTAGTTTCACATGGAAATACGTAAAATAAGTTTAGCTTGTGGATAATTTTATAATGTGCATGATGGCTTAAGCAGTATATTCCTAAGAGGTAAGTACTTCCATTTTGATTAGATATCCATGGGAATATAATTCTCTGCTTGCAATTTTACAATTCTGATAACTGGGATAATTTTTCAACAGACTAGCTTCTGGCTCCATACATTTCAAACTTTGTGTCCCCTTCATTACTCAGGTAACTTTAATGTTAGAAATAAAGTTCATAAAATGAATCATCCTCGGGCCCTGCAGCTCCATGTTGTGATGCAATTGAGCTGCTGCAGTGAGACATGGATTTGTCCCTGGAAACTAATCTTACAGTGGGAGAGATAGAGTAAACTAACTATACATGAAAGTGACTGGGATCATGTAAACTCAAACTCAACTAAAATTTCCCTTAGTCTAGTCCATAGGCAAAAGGAACCACAACAAAAACAGTAAAGGAGATTCTTATGACTCTTTTCAAATGACAGAAATATACATTAAAGTTAAAATTAAACTTTTCATATGATTCCTTATAAATACCTGATGTGTATTGCTTACCTCTTTTGATAAGTTTTACTAATTCTAGGCTTTAATTTAAGACTAACTAGGAGTATCAATGTATTACCAAAAATATATTTGTTATTTCAACCAAATAATAATTATAGCAAAAACTTATAGTAGCAATCCTTGGTGGAGTGGTGACCAGCACTATTCTAAGCCTGTTTCATATATGAACTAATTTCTACTTCACAGCAACCACTGTAGAGTTATCCTCTGATGAAAGTGAGGCACATGGGCTACAATCTGTGCCTGAAGTTCCACAGCCAGTGAATGGCACGGACCTGATGTGGCGACAACCTGGTGCCACAGCCCTTATGTCTCTGGAGAATTACAGTTACGTAGCAAGACACACACTGAAGTATCTAAGTTGAAGATGTTATCTTAGTGTCTAGCTTGTGGACATCCTGTCTTCTGGTTAGATGCAAGCTACATGAATTGATCTGTGTCATCAACATCTAGATAATTTTCATTTTTGATTCTCACTAAAGCCATGCTTTTATCTTTGGAAGACATTTTGCCCATTCACAAATGTCATTTAGGAATCTAATTCTCTTCAAAGAGTGCATGTTACTAGGTAGTTACAGAGTCCTAGTTATTAGAGATTACAGAATTCTCCTTTGAAGCTTCACACACTTTTAGGTGCACTATCAGCCTAGTCACTTACCCAAATATATATGCATACATGTGTGTATGTATGAATGTTTGTGTACACACAGTAATACACATGCATGCATGCATCTGTATGTATCTGTATATATTCACAAATTTATATACACAGACACACACCCAAATATACTTTCTTGTGTATTTCTTGTTTTTCTTGTTTTTGTCTCCCA
Organism: Lontra canadensis; assembly: GCF_010015895.1. Classification (NCBI taxonomy): domain Eukaryota; kingdom Metazoa; phylum Chordata; class Mammalia; order Carnivora; family Mustelidae; genus Lontra; species Lontra canadensis. The sequence goes on along the minus strand of NW_022632658.1, from coordinate 2,197 downwards.
TTGTAGAGCAGAATACATGGAGTTTGATTTTTTAAAGGGAGACAAGAAAAGCATTGAGATGACTTCAAAAATAATAAGAATCAGAGGGGAGGAGTCAAGATGGCGGAGAAGTAGCATGCTGAGACTACTTCAGGTAGCGGGAGATCAGCTAGATAGCTTATCTAAAGATTGCAAACACCTACAAATCCAATGGGAGATCGAAGAGAAGAAGAACAGCAATTCTAGAAACAGAAAATTAACCACTTTCTGAAAGGTAGGACTGGCGGAGAAGTGAATCCAAAGCAACGGGAAGATAGACCACGGGGGGAGGGGCCGGCTCCCGGCAAGCAGCGGAGCAACGGAGCACAAAATCAGGATTTTTAAAAGTCTGTTCTGCTGAGGGACATCACTCCAGAAGCTTAATCGGGGTGAAGCCCACGCGGGGTCAGCATGGCCTCGGGTCCTGCAGGGTCACAGAAGGATCGGGGGTGTCTGAGTGTCGCAGAGCTTATAGGTATTTGAACGTGGAAGCCAGCTACAGAGACAGAGCCGAGGAGTGAGCTCTAAGCTCGGGGTTACCTTGAACTGGTTGAAGGCTTGGTCAGCTCAGAGCGCGGCCGGAGGCAGGGTGACAGGAGTAATTGGGCGATGTTTTCGGAGGGCGCACTGAGGAGTGGGGCCCCAGGATCTTGGCTCCTCCGGGCCAGAGACTGGGAGGCCACCATCTTCATTCCCATCCTCCGGAACTCTACAGAAAACGCTCAGGGAACAAAAGCTCCCGAAAGCAAACCTGAGCGGATTACTCAGCCCTGCCCCTGGTAAGGGCGGTGCAACTCTGCCTGGGGCAAAGACACTTGAGAATCACTACAACAGGCCCCTCCCCCAGAAGATCAACAAGAAACCCAGCCAGGACCCAGTTCACCTACCAAGGAGTGCAGTTTCAATACCAAGGAGAGCAGCGGAATTCCAGAGGAGGAGAAAGCAAAGCACGGAACTCATGGCTTTCTCCGCATGATTGTTTAGCCATGAGGTTAATTTAATTTTTTTTTTCTTTTTCAGTTTTTTTTCCTCTTCTTCTGTTAATTTTTTTTAACTTTTACCCTTTTCTTTTTTAACATTTTTTAACTAGTTTATCTAATATATACATATTTTTTTTCCTTTTTATATTTTTGCTTTATTGGTTTTCTTTTTTTAATTGTTTCTTTCTTTATTTTTTTTTTCTTTCTGAACCTTTTTATTCCCTTTCTCCCCCCTCATGATATGGAATCTCTTCTGATTTGGCTAAAGCATATTTTCCTGGGGTTGTTGCTACACTTTTAGTATTTTACTTGCTCCTTCATATACTCTTATCTGGACAAAATGACAAGGCGGAAAAGTTCACCACAAAAAAAAGAACAAGAGGCAGTACAAAAGGCTAGGGACCTAATCAATACAGACATTGGTAATATGTCCGATCTAGAGTTCAGAATGACCATTCTCAAGGTTCTAGCCGGGCTCAAAAAAGGCATGGAAGATATTAGAGAAACCCTCTCAGGAGATATAAAAGCCCTTTCTGGAGAAATAAAAGAACTAAAATCTAAACAAGTTGAAATAAAAAAAGCTATTAATGAGGAGCAATCAAAAATGGAGGATCTCACTGCTAGGATAAATGAGGCAGAAGAAAGAATTAGTGATAGAGAAGACCAAATGACAGAGAATAAAGAAGCTGAGCAAAAGAGGGACAAACAGCTACTGGACCACAAGGGGAGAATTCGAGAGATAAGTGACACCATAAGATGAAACAACGTTAGAATAATTGGGATTCCAGAAGAAGAAGAAAGAGAGAGGGGAGCAAAAGGTATATTGGAGAGAATTATTGGAGAGAATTTCCCCAATATGGCAAAGGGAACAAGCATCAAAATCCAGGAGGTTCAGAGAACCCCCCTCAAGATCAATAAGAATAGGTCCACACCCCATCACCTAATAGTTAAATTTACAAGTCTTAGTGACAAAGAGAAAATCCTGAAAGCAGCCCAGGAAAAGAAGACTGTAACATACAATGGTAAAAATATTAGATTGGCAGCAGACTTATCCACAGAGACCTGGCAGGCCAGAAAGAACTGGCATGATCTAGTCAGAGCACTAAACGAGAAAAACATGCAGCCAAGAATACTATATCCAGCTAGGCTATCATTGAAAATAGAAGGAGAGATTAAAAGCTTCCAGGACAAACAAAAAC
>NW_022632657.1:0-9658 GCF_010015895.1 Lontra canadensis | reverse complement strand
GCGGCGACGGCCTTGGTGATGAGCTCGGACACCGGGGGCCCGGACGCTTTGCGCTTGGCGGCACCGGCGGACTTGCGGGCCTTCTTCTTCACCGGCGCCTTCTCGGCGGGAGAAGGAGCGGGAGGCACGGCAGGTGCGGTTTCAGACATCGTGCGTTGGGATTCCTGAAGGGAAAAGCGGAAAAGAAGAAGAAGAAGAATAAAGTCTCGGAGTTGAGCTGCGCGGCCGGCGTGCGTGTGTGTATATATACAACCACGACGCCGCGCGCTGATTGGCTCCCGGCTCCGTCCCCAACTTGACAGCAACCGAGTCTCCGCTCTGTCCCGGAATTGTGTTTGTTACAACCGAGGAAAGCAAAAAAAATAAAATTTCCTGTGGAGGAATCACACCGGTTATATTCGGTAGCGAGGCGGGACACCTCATGCTTTGAGATCTTCATGGTTTCTTCTTCCAGTTTGTATCACGTTAGTCTCAGCTTTTTTCAAAAGCCCCTGACACGTTCAGAGATTCACAGGTCAGAGAGACAACTTCTCGATTTTCCCTTAAAATATAAATTCTTCCCTTTGTGCTTTCAATCGCTTGCTCTCTAGTGATATTCTAGACACTCTTGGCTCCTTATATATTCAACAACTGCTCAGTTCTCATGGAGATTTACCCAGAAAATCTGTTTCATATAAAGAGAAATAACACAGGATGTTCCTCCATTTCTCTACAAGAATGAGAGTAAAGGATGCTTGGAGTAACAGCTAATTCTGACAAGAACAGTCTTTATTTTGTCTGAAAAACCGTTATCATAGTTTTTAGTAACACTTAGGCGGGTTAGTTATTTTGGGGGGTTCAGGTATTCAAGATTTGTCCAGGAAAATGGGGAATGCAGCAATGTCTGGTCCTCCTGAAATGGTTTTTGGATTTATGTTTGCCATAGATGAAGGGAGTCTTAGAACAGGCATAAAAAAGAATTGTCTCCCCTTTTTGGTTGGAAATATTATCTTATGTACATTGATTTTATTTGGGGGAGGATCAGTTACTAATATATTTACAAGTGTGGGTACAGGTTTCTGCTGTGCTTGTGGAAGAAAAATATGGAACGGATTAACGTAACAGAATCAACGTTTATACACATGCACAACAGACAGACACAGACATTCTCATGCTTATGGAATTCCCTTGAGAGAAGGACATTTTTAAAAAAGTATGTTTTATATTCTGTTCTACCTTTTTTTATTTATAGAAGGAAACATATTACAACTGATGCTTAATGTTGAATAGAAAATAGATTTACAGCAGAAAGTGATGTAACAAAGTGCTTTTCTTCACTCCTTAAATTCACTTTTTGTCTTTAACATAGTATCTTCATTTTGAAACATGTAGCAATCTGTGTTCCCCTTCTATGGTGAAGGAAAGAAATGGTGGAAATGCACAGAGCAGATTTCACCCTCCTTTGTGATCCCCTCAAAATTGAGAAATGAATGAATACTTCTTTCAGCACATCCAAGGGAAACATGAAAGTTAGCATCACTGTAGGTTAAAAATGAACATGATTCAAATGGGTGAGACGAGATGAACAAGCAACTCAGTATAAGTCATTTTTACTTCCTGTATCCACTTGTCATGGAGCTAAGGTATTCCTATTCCTCTTATGGTGGTTTGATTCCATAATTGGTTTTGAAGATTATTCAGTGGTAACAATGAGGAGTATGAATTCCAGAAAGGCTGAGCCATGGCAGGCTGTGACAGTAGTCAGTGCATACAAGAAACAGAAGAAGGAGAATTACAACCATGATGGGGGAATTAATAGAGATTCAGTACCAAGAAAGAAGAGCTGTGTCTAGGCCATGTGAATGTAGGGAGACTCCAAAGTACTGCCCCAGTCACCTTCATGGGGTCATGAGTACCTTGATGTGGATAACTTCCCAGTCTCTCCCTCCCTTCAGGTGTGTCCTCTTGCTTAACTCTCAAACTTGTATTTCTGGGCACTTGCTTGATATTTGCCTTTGCACCTTCATACACCAGGCGACATCTTGCTATGATATCTTTGCTGCTGGTAAGTGAAGAAAATCGTTGCCATTTACCTTTACACAACCCCATTAGAGTATTGTTACTAATATATGGGTTTTATTCCAAAATTCATGGCATTTCCCAAAGTTCCTCTCTGTACATTTTCAAAACCTAGAGTCTTTCAAGGTTCTGAAGATCCTAAAGATGGGTTCTTGATCAGTTTGGGTCATGGAATTCTTTGCATATCTGATGAAACTAATGGGCTTCTTTCCAGAATAATGCTTCTAAGTGCTTAAGAGAATATACATAAGGATTGCATAGGAAAAGAATTATTACAATGGTCTTATTACAATACCATTACCAAACTTATCAAAACCCCTAACTGTTGTATTGTTAACAGGTATGTTTATTAATCCATTAAAGTCAAGGATTGCCCTTGTGAGCAAGTATTACCAGTGTAGATGCAATGGATTCCAATTTGACTTTGAAAGGTTTAACGTTCTCCTTAGTCTCACGTAGGGCTATCCAGCTGCATCCCCGGAGCCTTCCTTAGCGAACCAGACATGACTCGATAAGAGAAACACAAACTTAGCGATAAAGCTGTGATGAGCCTCAAACTTTATTTCCAGCGTCTCCTAGGGACAACAGCCAGTAGTAACTGAGTATTTCTCGGGTTGTCTGGTAAGTGTGAAGGCCAAGTAGGAGGCTTCTTTGTGGAGAGCCTGTGCGTTGGTGCCCGGCATAGTGGCTGCAAGTGTGGCACGCTCACGCACACACTGATGACCGTATATGGGGGGATTTGTGGAATTACACCCCCCACCCCCCCACCTCCACCCTCCCACCGCCACTCGGACCGACGGTCGCTTTAGGCGTTCTGCCTGCCTGGTGTGCGCGGCGCTGGGCGCATGAGAAAGAGGCGGTGGGCGGGAGTTGAATGTGGTTCCGCCCCTGCACTTGTGGTTTTCAAACAGGTCCGTCGCCTTGCTATAAAAAGGCTGCTTGGCGCCCCGGCTCGTGGTGCCTGAAAGGTTTGGAGAGATTTGAGTCGTCATGTCTGGTCGCGGCAAGGGCGGGAAGGGTCTGGGAAAGGGCGGAGCAAAGCGCCACCGCAAGGTGCTGCGCGACAACATCCAGGGCATCACCAAGCCCGCCATCCGGCGGCTGGCTCGGCGCGGCGGCGTCAAGCGCATCTCCGGCCTCATCTACGAGGAGACCCGCGGGGTGCTCAAGGTGTTCCTGGAGAACGTGATCCGCGACGCCGTCACCTACACGGAGCACGCCAAGCGCAAGACCGTCACGGCCATGGACGTGGTCTACGCGCTCAAGCGCCAGGGTCGCACCCTCTATGGCTTCGGAGGCTGAGCATTTTTGTCTCTGCTTAGGAACTTTTCGTTTCTCACCCAAAGGCCCTTTTCAGGGCCACCCATCTAGTCGCCAGAAAGAGTTGTTCATTTACTGGTATATAGTTACTTAGTGGCAGTTGTTTTGCCATTTCCCGGTCATATTGATAGAACTTGCTATTGTGTTTCTGCTTTTGTTTCTCTGAGAAACAAGTCAGAGGCAGTTTGTACTTAAGGGTAGAGTGGGTACATTTTTTCTTGTAAACAGTTGTTTTGCAGAGCTGTTTTGACTTTGAATCCCGAAGGACTTGTCCAGATGCAGATTAACTTCTCTCTAGGGTCTGTTGGCTCGTTATGGCGAATATCATAGACTAAACAGGCTGTAGTTTTCAGTTAACAAGGATAGTACTGCCTGCATGCCACACATCCTGTGGGGTCAGGGCTGGTCTCTCATACTCATGTCTTCAGGTCCCACCTGTATGGATCAGGAAAAAATGCAAGTTTTTCAAGTTGGTTGCACATTCTGTCAATTTAGTGTCAGACTGTCAGCTTTGCCAATGTGTATGTGTTCACAATGGTTTTTATATTTTAAAGAATCTGCGAGAATCATTTCACTGTAAACTGGCTATTTTCCAATAAAATTTGTTCACTGAAACATAAAGGGATAGCGAGTAAGATGGGTCTCTAGCCTTAGGCAACATGTTCTGGCTTTTCTGGCAACAGAGGTAAGAATGTAGCTAAAATCTCTTGGAAGTCAGCAGAAGTCACTCTCAGGTCTGAGCTTTAAAATCTTCCCTCTTTCCACCCAGTAAGAAGGTGATGTTTGACCTAGCAGAGGCATCAGGTCCTAAGGGACAACAGAGTAATGACTTGAAGGACAGAGTTGTCCCCTCAGAGCTGGATTAATCACAGTGCATCTGTCCCGTGTGACATGAATAACTGTCTTTAGGCTAATTTATTATTGAACCTCTGTTATAGCAACTTAATTTTACAAACCAAATACGGCTTTGTTTTCTTAAATTAGGTAGCAGTGTGGACAGTCGCTTTGTTGATCTGAAACTGCTTTTAAGGAAAGATGATTCCAAATGGGCGTCTTTCCTTAGTATATGTTCTGTGTTCCATTCTGGACAGAACACAGAGTAGGAGCTCATTACATGTTAGAAACAAATGCACGGGCCGTTCAAACGTCCTAGGCAGTTGTAATCTGGAGGTTTCAAAGTATTGGCTCCATTTGGTAGAGTTGATCTTAATAAGTGGATCACAAAGTCCTTTGGGAATGTGTTAGAAAATATTCCTGTGGATATAGACATTTCATGGGGCTGTGTTCCCATGTTTCCTCTGTTTCATGTTTCCTCTGAGGCTCATTCCAGGAACTCCCAGGGCTCCATGGACTCATGTCAATAACTTGGAGTCTAGGACTTCAGGGTCTGAGATCCAGACATCCAAAATGTAAGAGAGGAAAGGAGACATATTACATAAAGAACAAATTGAACAAGAATAATTTGTCACTCTTTATTCACTGTAGGCAGTAGACCTATATATTCTCGAGAAGTTAGATGAGGCCTTAACAGTTTTTAAGTCAGAATGCAAGATAAATAGCCCAGTTTGAAAATTTCTGATTCTCAGAGGCCTGAATGACCAAACTGACTCAATCTCAGATGATTTGGGAGTGAATAAAGACAATAAGGAGTTTATTTTCAGCCTGATTCAGAGAGTAGTCCATGAATTTTTCCTAAGGCCCATCGAACCTGTATCTCATCATCAGTCTCGGTAAATATACTGACAAGTTCTAGGTATGTAGTAGTCTATGTCATTGAGCAAATCATAGATTAAGTTTACAAGTTCCCAATATCCCCTCAGAGACAAAACAAAACAAAAAACAAACTGGAAACATTATACAGAAGGATGCTTAGTCTTTGGGTTTGTGTTGTCTTTGGTCATGTCACTTAACCTCTCTGTGTTTCTGTTTCCCCATTTGTAAAATGAGGATAACAGTAATATCTACCTTATGGGTTTCAGGTGAATAAAATCAAATATTTGGTACTAAGCTTTTTGCCCAGTACATGGCACATGGTAAAGTCTTTATGTTTTCTCTTTCATTATTATTGCTCTCACTTTTATCACTATTCCTCATAAATTAGAGGCCCAGTTAAAAAGATGAGGACTTTTAAACCATGAAGACATAATCTTGAAGTCCCAAACTGCCATTTTCTATCTTTGTGATCTTTGGCAAATCACTAAGTGCTTCCATCTGTAATGCATGAGAAGCTTCATATTTTTGTGAGGATTGAGTGAGACAACTCAGGGTAAATAATATGATCATAGTATGTGTTCAACAGATATGCGTTACATATATTCATGTGAAATTGTCAGTATATGAATGAAAGCTTTGTGGATGCAATCATAAAAAATTGCAGGTAATTTAAGGAAGAAAAATGTCTCTTGAAAGAGATGTTCTCAGACCACTATGAAGAAATCCCTGGGTCCTCAGGCCTTTCTCTTCTGTCCCTTTCCCTGGTTTTTGGATAGTAGATCCACTAAATTCAACTGGGAGGGTGCTGGCATCAATCAGACATGATGGCCCAACAGAAAGGGTGACAATGTGGGGACTCTTGGGACCCAGAGAAGAGGCAAAATCTTAAGCCCTGAAGTGTCCCATATGTCTGGGTTGCTGTTTAGTACCTGTACCCTGAGTTCCCAGTGAGTTCCATTTACGGCATCTAACTGTTCTGTGGGTTCTCATTTCAGTGATGTCATAGCAGATTGTCCATGTACTCCTCCCTGAAACTATTTTCTTAACTCCTGTGACCCTACCCCCTGGTTTTCTCCTCGCCATTTAGAATCTTTGGCTGCCTTCTTTCTAAAGTTTTGAGTACTTCTTTATTCTTTCTCCATGGATAAATGTCAGTTTCAGTGTGTGCCAACAACAGTAAATTTCTATTTCCAAACTCTCCAAAATTCCATGCTCATTCCCCAAGTTGTTCTGATTTCCAGACTCACATGTACAACAACGCACTTGACCTCCAGTGGAACGCTTAAAGGTTTTTTTAAAAATTGCGTGTCCCAGTCTCTGAAACCTCATCCTGTCCCATAACTCTGCATCATTCACCGAGGAAGTGCAGCAGCGCTGTCAGGTGCGGGTCAGCACACGGCCTGGAGACGCACTGTCTGGTTCTAACCACAGCCCCACACCTTGCTCATCCCTAGTCAACTAGGAGAGAATAGTTGGGTCTAGATACTGTGGGTGGTGAGAGGACGAAGCGAGCTACTCTTTATAAAGAGGTCGGTACAGTCTCTTAAACACAGAGAACGTGTTCAGTCAACGTCAGCTCCGTGTTTCTTCACCCACGAGACCCGGTTCATCGGTCCCTTCTTTAGACTTTCTCCGCCCATGGCACCTGTAACAATTTCACCAGTGTTATTGCAATAACCTCTCCCTTCCCTCTTCTGCTTGCTTTTACCTTTAATCCCATAAATCCCATTTTCCACACAGCAGCTTGGGTGCTTTCAAATTCTAAGAGTTTCTCAGGGCACAATAAAACTGGCTGCCCTCACTGGCCCACAAGGTCGGAAATGCTCAGCATCTGTTGAACCCCAACCCTGTCTCTTACACCTTGTCTTTGCTTCCTAGTCCCCCAGCTCGCAGCACTTCCATCCTTGAGCACAAACTCTTTCCTGTCCTGGGGCTTTATTTGGGCTGAAACTTTATTTGGGCTGACAGGGAGGTGGGGTGGGGCCTGATCGGAGGAACTCATGATCATGACTTGATACTAAGGCAGATGCTTAACCAACTGAGCCATCCAGGTGCACCTGACTTTTCTTTCCTCATATTCCATTACAGAAGTCTCCACGCTGGAAGGGGCTTTGGTTAGCTCATTATCCAGGTATTAGATGTTCTAAAGGCATAGCAGCCAAAAGCAGAATTTATATCTTTGGGAACTTGGTGACTCAGTTGGTAAAGTGTTTGCCTTCGGCTCAGGTCAGGATCCCAGGATCCAGGGATCAAGCCCCGAATCAGGCTCCCTGCTCAGCGGGGAGACTGCTTCTCCCTCTGCCTGCTGCTCCCCCAGCTTGTGCTCTGTCTCTGACAAATACACAAAAAAAGCCAAGTGCCCAGATATGCCCCAGAGCTAATGAAACAAAATCCCTGGGAGTGGGGCCAGCAAGCTGTCCTCTAACAAGCCTCCAGGGGATTTCGATGCACACTCAAGGTTAGAAGTGCTGCTCTGTATCCTCAGGACATAATTCCCTGTTGGCACGGGAGTATGAATGAGCCAGATGGAGGCTCTTTCCTTCTGCCTAGAAGGCCTTTGTATCAGGCTTTGCCATTTCCCTTCCTTCATCCTAACACAGCCTCAGTTTTGTTCTGGTCTCCTGTCCTTTGTTGCCTTGTGCCCCAGGGAAGGCAGAGTTTTTCCCTATTCTCAGGGATCAGGTCTTGATTCAGCCACAGTAGTCCTGATGGTCCCAGGCTCTTAGCAATGACTGGTTTGGGGCTGGGAATACGGCCAGTTCTTCGTGACTGTGAGAATCTTCAACAGTGCAGATCAGCTTCCCCAGTAACGTTTTGATTGAACTGAAAGTGAGTTGATTAAAGAACAACAACATAACTGCACTATGTGTGTGTGAGTGTGTGTGTGTGTGTGTGTGTGTGTGTGTTGGGGACAACGTTGAAATCAGGGGCATTTCAGGAAGAGAACATTTGCAAAGGCCTGGAGGCTGGAGAGGTCTCAGGGAATTCCAAAACGTGGGGAAAAGCAAGAAATGAATACAAAAGGAAAACAAAAAACAAAACCTGAAACAGAGAAACAAGAGGAGGAAGAGAATTCTCTGAGGTTTGGTTTCAGTTTTCCCTAAGGGGTTGGTTGCAGTGCTGGATTTCCGGTTTCATGCAGTAGGGGGTTCCCTGAAAGGCAGAGGGAATCAGACAGGATCCAGTATGCTTTCTTACACGACTCTCCCTGTGGAATGAAACATAGATTCACTAGGGACAGAGGACTTTTAGTACCATCTCGCACTGAAATCAAGATGGTCAGAAAAAGTTGAGGGGCAGCTGTAATTTGGCAACTGAAAACAAGCTCTTGTTTCTTTGTGCTTATTTTGCTCTTCTTGAGAGAACAGAGGGAGACAGGACAGTCTGGTTGGGAAGGCTGGCTGGGAGTGTCTGGAGGACGGTCAGCTCTTCTTGGATGCATTTGGGATGTCCACTCACAAGTGTGGGGCAGGCAAGCCAGTCTTTCTCACCTAACTTCCAGAAGGAAACCTCTAGGTCACGGTGCCTGGAAAATGAGGGAAGGAGACAAATCCTGCTTTTAACTTTCAGGGTTTAGCGTCTTTGGCATCAAGTGATCACAAACAGCAGCCTTCCAGACCTTGGTGTCCAGCATCAGTATGTTAAAGCTCATGGTCCGAGTCCACATCTCCTCCTCTCCACGCTCTGACCGGCCCGGGTCCCTGTCTCCTTTGCCCCACACAGCTGCTCAACGGAGCCGTGGCGCGAGAGCTGGAGACCGGACAGGTGGAGGGCTTGCAAGGAATACTCGCACCAGAAAGAAAGGACCGGGGGCTGCTGAGCCACCCAGCCCTCTTAGACCAGGACTGCATTGGAGGGTGTTGGTCTGGGAGGACACTGGGGGGTCATCTGGGAGTCAGGGAGAGTAGGGGACGAATGGATTCTTCTCCAGGACACTCTAAAAGTCAAATGTAATGACGATCGCCTATTCACAGCAGCTTCAGAAGGAAAGCGGTAAAGCACAATGAACAACTGCTGAGAACCTTAGAGTCCTTCCTGGAGAGCTGCCCCCCCAACACACATTTTAAAGACCTGGACCAGACGCTCAGGCAGGACTCGAAAAGCCGCGGGAAGCCGGCGGGGGAGGGGGAGGGGAAGACGGGGTCGCAGAGGCGCATAGAGTTCCTGGGGCGCGAGCCTGGAGGCTCCGGAACAGGAAATCCCGCCTTTTGGCGGCGGGCTTTTCGAATTTCACTCTGGCTGTGGACCTGTCCGTAGACCCTTGAGAAAAGGCGGAGTCCGCGCCCCCGGCAGTGGTGGGAAGGCGGCCGTGAGGTGCACGGGCTGGGGGCAGTGAGCGCTGGCCGCTTCGGCGCGCATTCGTTTCCGCGGCCGGGGATTCACACAGGTGACGCCTGTCAGGACCACACGGAATGGTGTCACAAGTGTCCCCATTAACCTACCCAAGCTGAAGCCACAACGCATGGTAGTGCGCAGCTCTGCTGGTGAAACCATGTGGCTCTGAAAAGAGCCTTTGGGTTTGACAGGACGCTTACTTGGCGGGCTCACTTGGAGCTGGTGTACTTGG
>NW_022632656.1:0-9669 GCF_010015895.1 Lontra canadensis | reverse complement strand
GAAAGAAAGAAAGAAAGAAAGAAAGAAAGAAAGAAAGAAAGAAAAGAAAGAAAGAAAGAAAGAAAGAAAGAAAGAAAGAAAAAAGAAAGAAAGAAAGAAAGAAAGAAAGAAAGAAAGAAGGAGGAAGGAAGGAAGGAAGAAGGAAGTACATTTATTTGTTTGTTTTAAAGTGTCTTTTATGAGAACTTCCTGATGAGATATGGTTAAGTACCTTTATTGGTAATGTTTCTCATTTTTGCAGTGAAAACCAACTGTAAAGATATTTAGCTCATGTAAATTTGAACTTTGAATTTACAGAGTATCCTCAAAGCTCTTCCTGGGAACTCCTCACTTAGCTGAGATAATTTTATTGATGGGGGCCAAAAATGGAGCCACAAGTAAAACATATTTTCCTTTTGGTTTATAAGTGGGAAAATTAAATCAATATGTAAATTAAGTATGTGGTTAACATTATATGGTTGAATGCCAATGGCCAAAAGAAAGAAAAAAAGCAAAGCTCAAGTCTCTCAATTTTTAGGTCCAAGTACTCCTACTAGAACAGTCTGTCTTGTATTAGCCCTCTTATTGTTTGATGCCTCATCGTGATTCTGTAAACATTATAGGAGAATGACATACAGAAGATTATCTCATCTAATGCACTGCCCTTGGGCAGTTGAATGATCAAACAATTCAAATCAAAGATTTTTGTTTCTGGTACTATGCTGGATTAGTTTATTTAGACCGTCTCGCCCTCTGACCACAACTATAAATATTGGATATAGCATTTTTTTAAAAAACACACAAACAAAATTTCTTGAAAGTGCCAACAACTAGCAGGATAATAGAGTTATCAGGCGGAAACCTAACTACTTGAAGGCAGGGATGATGGGAGGGCTGGTGTTGCACTTAAAGCCACTCTACCCTGAGGAATTTGTTGAACCACAGGCAATGAAACTTTGAAACTGACCCATAAAGAATGCAGACTGGAATTGTAAGATACAAATTATAAAATAGTCATCCTTATTGTTTAAATTAATTAAAGAGAAGTTGAGTAAATAGTATATGAAACTATAAAAAAACTGTCCCAGCAGATTTGAAAAAAAAAAAAAAAAGAACTTAAAGAGGACCTCAATAAAATAAATAAAATGAAAATTAAAGATGAAGTTGAAAAGTGTAAGGGCAGATTAATCAAAGCTGAAGAGACCTTGAGAGACCTAGGAGATCATTCAGAAGACATGAGGCAGAGGGCAGAAACAAAGAGGAAATACAGAAAGCTAAGACGTGTTGCTGACAGGTGAGAAGGGTTGCTAAGTGTCTAAGAAGAATTGCAGAAGGAGAGGGTGTGAGGGTGTGGCAGAGGCAATAGCTGAAGGAAGAAATGGCTAAGAAGTTTCTGGACTTGATAAAATGTGTTAATACACAGATTCAAGGAGATTCATGAATCCCAAACAGAATTTTAGAAGTCCACAGCTGGGTATGACATGGTGAGGACACAGAACAGCAGACACAAAGGGATATGTCAGTACTAACTGAGGAAGAGGGCAGTGTATATCTCAACATATGCTGAGAAAACAACTCTCATTCTAGAATTGTTTCATTAAAATATAAAGGCTAAATAAAGAATTTTGGAAAAACAAAACCTGGGAGAGTTTGTTGCCAGCAGACCCTCACTAAAGAACTTTATAAAACATGCCTCCTAGGCAGAAGGAAAGTGATCTGAGATGGAAAACAGAAGCTGCCAAAAGAAGAACAAAGTGCCATATATGGGAATTAATCTAAATGAATATATATTTTATAAAATAATGAATAATGGTTATAGGACCAAATAAGATAGCCAAAATATTGTCAATAATAATATATTAATAATCTGTATATATTAATAATATATTTGTAGGCAAATAAAAGTGTTGACAAAGTTTAGACTTTGATAAGTGTGCATGTTATAATTCCAAAGGTAAACACAAAAAATGGAAATCATAAATCACATTGAAAAAATTCAAAAGAAGGAAAAAAAATAAAAGAGATGCAAAACAAGTGGGACAAGTCTAAAGCAAACATAAGAATGTAGCTAGGAAAAAAAAAAGAATGCAGGTAGAAAGCCAAATACGTCACTCATTACATGTTCATTAACCACTACCACACAAAACCAGATAGCCGCACCTCACAATATAATGGTAAGAGGAATAGACAAGTTACCAAATAATAAACTTTGTGTGACTCTGTTTCTACATATTTCGAAATAGGTAACATTATGCTATATTGTCAAAGGATGCAGGGTGATGATATCTCTAAAGGAAAACAAGGACGGAATTATTACAGAAGTCAGGGGAGCAGTTACCCATTCTCAGTCAGAAAGGGGAGTATTTGGGGAGTGGCCCTGTGTAATTTTCTTTAAACTGTACATATATGTTTAATATACTTTTCCACATATGCTTTACATACAAGTATCTTCCCATAAGAACTGTTAAAAGATAGACAAATACATACATAAATGATGTTTTATACAGAGTTTCCTTGTGTTTTGTACTTCTTTAGACCAGACTTCCAGAATGGAAATCAGTGGGTCAGTGATACTAATTTTTAGCATCCTTAATGAAAATGGTTCAAAGCCAACTCTCTCTGATTTCTAGGCCATCTTCTCATACAGTACACGTTACATCCCACATATTCTTTTTTTTAAAGGTTTTATTTATTTATTTGACGGAGAGAGAGAGAGAGTTCACAAGTAGGCAGAGAGTCAGGCAGAGAGAGAGGGAGAAGCAGGCTCCCTGCTGAGCAGAGCCCAATGCGGGGCTCGATCCCAGGACTCTGAGATCATGACCTGAGCCAAAGGCAGAAGCTTAACCCACTGAGCCACCCAGGCACCCCTACATCCCACATATTCTTAAGTTGTTTACCAAAATCTTTTTATCACCTTGTAGTACCACCAGGATTGTATCATTATCAGAATCTTTCTATGTCACCAATACTATCATTTAAAAATATCCACTTTCAAGTGAACTTAATAGGTAATTACTCTGACTATTTTCAGGTGCATTTGTGCCATATTAAAGATAGCTCTTCATTTTAAGGAAGTATAGTAGAATGTGCCTTCTGGACCTATGTTGCCTAGATCAACATCCTAGCTCTCCCAACAGCGGCTGTATTAGCTTGGGCCAGATATTTTACCTGTTTCTCAGTTTCCTCATCTGTAAAATGAGGGCAATAACAGAATCAATTCCATAGGCTTGTTGAGAGAATGAAATGTAAATGCCTAAAACAATGTCTGGTACATTTTAAGTATTTGGTACTTGTTTGTAACTATTTATTGCAAGAGTAGACCAAAATGGATTTGAGCTCAGTACAAATCACATCCTTACTAACAGCATACATGTAATCAGTAAGACATTCCACGGCCAACCTAAAAGACAGATACTCGCCACTCCTCCATGACCATTGTCTAATTCATCTCATCAATGCTCTTCTCTTAGAATGTTAGTGCTAACCATGGGGAAAATGAACCCGCGGGAGGATCAAGAATGTTTTCACTCACTCATTAAGTTCGGTAATGAATTCCTGAGCTACATGCCTGGCTCTGCAGTAGAAAGGTGGAATGCGATAGTTTGCAAGACACTGCACACTAGTAGGGGAGAAAAAAAAAATCTAAATATTGGAAAAAGAGGCACCTAGTACAAGAGATCAGGTTAACAGAAGATCCTAGTCTCATTCAAGACATCAAAGAAAGCTTCCTGGGGTGTGAGTGGTAGGCAGGTGGGGTTGGGGGGAGATGACATTCAGTATTTACCACTGTATGCGTCTCTAAGAGATACATTATCTCATCTTTCATTCTTCACAAAGACCCCATTAGGTAAATATCCAATCCCTGTTTTGGAGGTGGGGGAACGGAGATTCAAACAGGATAACTGGCTAGATAGGGTTGTTTCCTTCATCTCCAGAAACACAGTGGGATTCTCATGAAATGAAAAATCTACTTAGGTGGCACTTAAGGTTCTTTTTGTCCTCCCTTAGCACGCAAAATCTAGTACCGACTGTGAGCCAAATTCTAGCGCACAGATATCAACAGCAAACAGCTGCTTTGACTCTTTTTTTAAGGCATTAACAGGAAATCCCAAGCTAAATTTAAATGGGGCTTTTAGGAAGAAATAATTCAAGGAAAAATAATCAGCATCTAGTTGTGTTTGCCCTCCATTAAGAAGTCTCTGAATACAAGCGCTATTAAATGCTCTGAAACCATTTGAATTCACATCTTTGCTGGCCTTCCACCCTTGGTTTGTCTTGGAGTTTCTTACCTTGCAATTATGCTTGAATTCATTAAAAACTAGATTACCCTAAGGGGTGTGTTACTTGATATTCGTTGTTAAAGTAACACAAGTCCTGATTATTGAAAAAAGAAAATACCAAAACCATTTGTCTGAGTTGGTTTTGGGTAAAAATAAAACTAGGCTGCCTTATTTTTGGGTAAAACAAAACCCAGGCTGATTCAACACCTTCCTCTGAAATGGGTACTATTGTCAGTGGTTTCTTGGGTATCCTTTTATTGTTTCATTGTAATTAAAATATTTCAGATTTGTTCCTCTCCACAAAAAAAGGTAACAAGATATACAGACTTGTCTGCACTTGAGATTTTTACTTAATGATGTATCTTCTATATCTTCCCATATCAGTGTTTGTTTTTTTAGAGCTTTCCACGGTATGGATATAACCTGATTATTAAGTAGTTTTCAACTGATGAGTATTTGGCTCATTTCTAATTGTTTGCTCTTACAAGTAAACTTAGGGACATAAGTGTTGCCTGCGTGTGTGTGCATTCCTAAAGACCAGCCTTGTGGATGGGATGGGGCTGGGAGTGTGTGTCTGGGTTATAGACAGCAAGGGTAGAATTAATAGAAGCCATTTTCAGGCCTGATCCTTAAATCTATTGTGTACAACCCTCCTATGCCCTCTTCTCCTGTAAAGACTCCTTGGACAACATGTGTTCCAGATGGTGTCATTACAAGATGAAGGGGACCTGCCCCGCTAGCACATGACTGTGCCATAACTGGGGGCAAAAAAAGGTCATCGTGTTAGGTGCCTGGGATTTTGTGGGTTAGTACAACATCACGTACTGCTTCCTGACTCATGCAAACCTGTCCCTTCACATGAGTGCAATTACATTTATGGAGTAAGTTCCCCAAAAATAGAATTTCAGACTTAGCGCTAACTTTCCCTGCTCACTATCTCTAGGTTTTCAGCAGACCCTCTAATTTATCCTCGTGCTTCTCATTTCCGACCCTGGCCTTGCATTCCATGGGCACTGCCTTGGTGTTTACCCTTCCTGTTTACGCTCTGATGGTCCCCTTGTTGCTGATCTTTTGCTCTCTCAACGTCCATGCACAATGCTGTCAGTCTAATGTTTCTCTCTGCTCTCAGAACTAATGCAATTTTTCCTGACCCCCTAAAATTTTTCTTAACAGTTGCCAACTGCCTCCAGGCTCAGTTCTAGATTTTTCTAGCCTGGCATTTAAACCTGCCCACACTAACATTTAGAAGATAGTTACCAGTACAGTGTCCAGCGTGGAGTAGGTACTCAGTAAATGGTGGGAGCTCTTATATTTTATAGCTGCAACTAGACAGTGCCTTGTGCAGGGCTGACATTCAAAAAATAATTTCCGGTCAGTAGACTCTGTTAGGGAGAATTCATGACTCACTAAATTGCATTACAATAGGATTCCTTGCCTTTTCCTCTAACAGCATGGTTTTAAGGTTAATATCCGTAGTGTGTTGCTTAATCAGAGGCTTGGATGGTGAGGCTACAGAGGAGTAGCTCATACTAAACATCTAGGGAAGCATTCCTTTGTACCTGGGGTGGATTATGCAATAGTGCTTATGGCATCCAAGGATGATGGTACCACTTAAGGCAATATGAAAAAAAATGTATCACACGGAATATTCACATGGAGCTTCTATACCTAAAAGACACTGCTACCTCATAATCAAGTTGGAATAGCTGTTTTTAGCATTTTAAAGTGTAACATGCCAAGACATGATTATTTGCATGTTGTTACTCCCCCCCCCCATGCATTCAAAGTGAGCCCGTACATCATCCGTGTTTAACAATGTTTGGGGGACGGATGTGATGTTCCAGCAAGAGATAGCTGCATTTCTGTAACATGGGAATGATGAAGAAGAATTTTATTCCTGTTGATGTGGATGTTTATTCAAAAAAGAGAAGTATTTTTAAATGTTGGTTATTTTTCACATTGATTTAACTGATTTAAGGGAAGAAAATGTGTGAAATTATTCTGAAGCATAAATCCAGTTGTCTTGGAAACTTTGAGAGATAAAAAATGAAAACAAGATATTGTCATGCTTAAACTGCAAGGATCTGAATATAAATCACCTCTAAATTTCTCTATATTTTGTTCCAGTATAAACAAAACTCATTACTAAGGACCAGAAAATATTAAGGACATGGTGGATGTAAAATAGTGCATAGTTTGTAATGTATTTTATTTATATCACCTGTCCAGAAAATCTAAATCCAGCATTTTGTTACTGATTTGGGACAGATTTTTTTCTGGAGGTTCAGTGGAGTCAAGCAAAAGTTAGTCCATCTGTCTGTTTATCTCTCTTTCTTGCTAATAATTTCACATTTGTTTATGCTTTAGGTAACTGTGCCCAAGTGCTGAAATCTCATTTAACGCTTAATCAGATTACAAATTTTAAATGACACAAACAAGTAACATACAACAAAATGCTGTTTGTACTGGGCTTCACTGAGGAAAGCTCAGCGCTGTGAGCAGGTTCTTACAAAATGACCCCTCCCAGCAGCATTAGCTGTAGAGATGCCCACGGTGCTCTCTGATACTTTGCAGAAAATAAAAAGCAAGTAGGGAACTGATGCATTCTTTCACAAAGGCTTTTATAAGCAATAACCTAGTCTAAATGAAAACCATGGAAATTAAAGCACATCCTTTAGTAGAGGCAAACAAACTGTCTCTGAACTAAATATTTCAGGGAGAAAGTGGAATTCCTAAGATTGTAAAAGTGGCATCTAGGATTCTTATGTAGTTAGCTTAAAAAGTGATCCACGTTTAATCAGAAGCAAGAATGACTTTATTTAACAGGACTATTACTAGTGACTTTCGTTAATACACTTGATCTTAGCCAAAAGGCTGAGAAGCAATGTGACTTTTGTTAATAACAAAGCAAGTTGCTTCTGTATATTTCTACTCCTGACCCTTATATCCACTGGCTAATATTCAGTTACCTTTTTCTCCTTTTTTCTTCCTGATCTCAAATTACACACTTCTCTATTGTGGGGTTTCTTTTCCTTTTCTGCTTTTTCTAGTAGCCAAGGATGTGCTCTTTCAGCTATGACCATTCTGGAAACATGGAGTATTGAATAATTATAATCTATAATGTATACATTTTGACTTTAAGTAAGTTAGGCAGATATAAATTTAAAAAGGAGTCACTATCCTCTTTACAGTTATCCCTCTCCTAGGGAAACAACCTTCCCATTCCCTCTCCCTACCCTCCCTACACCACCAGTGCACGTGTGCGCACACACACAGCAATCCGAAGAACAGTGGGAGGTCTCCTGTTATGAGACCACACTTCTAGTTTACCCCCTCTAGGCAGCTTAGCAAATTAGTAGAAATGGAAGAGATGTGTTCTTGTTTGGATGGGTGCTTTGGAATTGATAGTTTGATAGGATCTATAGCCTCTTTTAGGAATTAATGACTTGCCCATCCAAACAATATTTATGGTATTTCCCTCCCAGGGCCTGTTTCTGTTGGGGTTCTGTATCTCTGTAGGATAAATTAAATATACATTTGTCATCAAAACTATTTTTCATTAAATGTCCCCTGTGCATAATTTCTCTTACGATGTTCTGTTTGAGCATGCGGGATAGAAAAGTATAATACGAGTGGACCGACAGGCAAGAAGTAGGGCGTGAGAAGGACTGATTCTTCTGACTCAGTTATTTCTGGTTGAGAGCTGCGAGTTAGGGTAGCTGGGTTCTAAATTCCTCCGATGGAATCAGTGAAGACATCTAAGAGTACCAGTGGTAAGAGGTGTGCAAATCACGAATCTGTTCTGCAGTCTTTCTTAGCTGAAAGGGCCGAATGATAAAGGAAGCTAACACATGAAGTCCAAACTATCTTAGGTGACTTTGAGAAAAATGAGATTAGAAAAAATTTTTTTGTCCTGTCTGTAAGAGCTGTAGTAAGGAGTAGCTGAAGGGGGTGGCATTAACTCCAAGAAACAAATGAGGTAGTCTTGCTAGAAGACAAGAGAGCACTTCGGCACTACTGATGATTTCCTTGGAACTGGCTTCAGAGAGCTTTGTAATGGGAGCCCTGGCGAGACTGTGATCACGCACGCGGTCAGCCAGCCTTTAACGTGGTGGTGAGTCTTCATCAAGGAGTAGAAGAGCAAACTCTGAAGAACTACGGCTGTAGCTGGGGTTGGTTTGGGGTAAGACTTACCCTTTCACCTTACAAGTGGAGTTAAATGATGGAAAGATACTTGAAATGGAGGCAAGGTGAAAGACTATTGTAGATAGGAAATCATAATCTGGCATACAAATGTAATTCTAACATTTGATGTCCATGGCATTTGGGGACTTTCTTGGGACAGGGAGAGGGTCTTTTATTTCTCTTTTGCATGCCCGACCATACCCAGCAGAGGACCTGCCATGTCCTCAGTTCGCAGTTCCTGGTCAATGATGATTTCGAGGCTAGTTGATCATAGCTGCCTATTTATTTTCTTATGGGGAGGTTGGAGTAGTTCTTTTTTTCTGTAAGCAGTTTCTTTGTTGAATTTTTACACGTTTGGGTGTAAATGAGAAGTATCTCAAAAAGGGTGTTTTATGCATAGCTTGAAATGTTCATATAACCTAAAAATATATAGAAAGTCATAGCATCATACCAGGTTAGATTCATGTGGACTTGCATAGAAATTTGCAAATAATAACTTGTATTTCTCATATGATGCAAACTTTTTAGTATTTACATGTTTTTAAATTGAATGACTATATAGAAAATGTACTCTTTCAAGAATATACGCAATTTTCTAATGACAGTGAAATCTTAGACTAAGAACAAAACTTTTCAATTCTTGGATGGATTGAGGAAAGTTATCACTAAAGTATTATCAAGAGTATGATGCTTTTCATGAGATTTTCATTGTAGTGTTAGCAATTTTTCTTTTGATACACATTAATGGTGGTGTTAAGTTAAAAACACAATTCATGTAATTGAAAACTTCCCCACTTTATTCTTACACTAAATGCTTTTGCAAAGTAATGGAGGTTTGTTGGAAAAGATGTTCATTAGGTTCACAGTAAAATGACTCATTGTTAAAAAAATAAAAGAAGACAACCTACCAAATGTAGAGTTTGAGAAAGTAAACACTGCACTCTCAAAAGCTCACTTACTGATTTTCTTTTTTTTTTTAAATTTAAATTCAATTAGCCAACGCATAGTCACTTACTGATTTCCATGTTTACCTTCCTTATCTAAAGAAATTAATTATCCTAGAGTTCTAACAGTATTTAGAATGAGAGTTTAAAGAAGTGAAAGTCTAAGTCAAATGGAAGGAAATGCCCTGTATTAAATCTTTATATGTTGTCAACCTTGGTTGAATTCTCAATTTAAAAAGAAAGAAAGAAAGAAAGAAAGAAAGAAAGAAAGAAAGAAAGAA
>NW_022632655.1:0-9669 GCF_010015895.1 Lontra canadensis | reverse complement strand
GAAAGAAAGAAAGAAAGAAAGAAAGAAAGAAAGAAAGAAAGAAAAGAAAGAAAGAAAGAAAGAAAGAAAGAAAGAAAGAAAAAAGAAAGAAAGAAAGAAAGAAAGAAAGAAAGAAAGAAGGAGGAAGGAAGGAAGGAAGAAGGAAGTACATTTATTTGTTTGTTTTAAAGTGTCTTTTATGAGAACTTCCTGATGAGATATGGTTAAGTACCTTTATTGGTAATGTTTCTCATTTTTGCAGTGAAAACCAACTGTAAAGATATTTAGCTCATGTAAATTTGAACTTTGAATTTACAGAGTATCCTCAAAGCTCTTCCTGGGAACTCCTCACTTAGCTGAGATAATTTTATTGATGGGGGCCAAAAATGGAGCCACAAGTAAAACATATTTTCCTTTTGGTTTATAAGTGGGAAAATTAAATCAATATGTAAATTAAGTATGTGGTTAACATTATATGGTTGAATGCCAATGGCCAAAAGAAAGAAAAAAAGCAAAGCTCAAGTCTCTCAATTTTTAGGTCCAAGTACTCCTACTAGAACAGTCTGTCTTGTATTAGCCCTCTTATTGTTTGATGCCTCATCGTGATTCTGTAAACATTATAGGAGAATGACATACAGAAGATTATCTCATCTAATGCACTGCCCTTGGGCAGTTGAATGATCAAACAATTCAAATCAAAGATTTTTGTTTCTGGTACTATGCTGGATTAGTTTATTTAGACCGTCTCGCCCTCTGACCACAACTATAAATATTGGATATAGCATTTTTTTAAAAAACACACAAACAAAATTTCTTGAAAGTGCCAACAACTAGCAGGATAATAGAGTTATCAGGCGGAAACCTAACTACTTGAAGGCAGGGATGATGGGAGGGCTGGTGTTGCACTTAAAGCCACTCTACCCTGAGGAATTTGTTGAACCACAGGCAATGAAACTTTGAAACTGACCCATAAAGAATGCAGACTGGAATTGTAAGATACAAATTATAAAATAGTCATCCTTATTGTTTAAATTAATTAAAGAGAAGTTGAGTAAATAGTATATGAAACTATAAAAAAACTGTCCCAGCAGATTTGAAAAAAAAAAAAAAAAGAACTTAAAGAGGACCTCAATAAAATAAATAAAATGAAAATTAAAGATGAAGTTGAAAAGTGTAAGGGCAGATTAATCAAAGCTGAAGAGACCTTGAGAGACCTAGGAGATCATTCAGAAGACATGAGGCAGAGGGCAGAAACAAAGAGGAAATACAGAAAGCTAAGACGTGTTGCTGACAGGTGAGAAGGGTTGCTAAGTGTCTAAGAAGAATTGCAGAAGGAGAGGGTGTGAGGGTGTGGCAGAGGCAATAGCTGAAGGAAGAAATGGCTAAGAAGTTTCTGGACTTGATAAAATGTGTTAATACACAGATTCAAGGAGATTCATGAATCCCAAACAGAATTTTAGAAGTCCACAGCTGGGTATGACATGGTGAGGACACAGAACAGCAGACACAAAGGGATATGTCAGTACTAACTGAGGAAGAGGGCAGTGTATATCTCAACATATGCTGAGAAAACAACTCTCATTCTAGAATTGTTTCATTAAAATATAAAGGCTAAATAAAGAATTTTGGAAAAACAAAACCTGGGAGAGTTTGTTGCCAGCAGACCCTCACTAAAGAACTTTATAAAACATGCCTCCTAGGCAGAAGGAAAGTGATCTGAGATGGAAAACAGAAGCTGCCAAAAGAAGAACAAAGTGCCATATATGGGAATTAATCTAAATGAATATATATTTTATAAAATAATGAATAATGGTTATAGGACCAAATAAGATAGCCAAAATATTGTCAATAATAATATATTAATAATCTGTATATATTAATAATATATTTGTAGGCAAATAAAAGTGTTGACAAAGTTTAGACTTTGATAAGTGTGCATGTTATAATTCCAAAGGTAAACACAAAAAATGGAAATCATAAATCACATTGAAAAAATTCAAAAGAAGGAAAAAAAATAAAAGAGATGCAAAACAAGTGGGACAAGTCTAAAGCAAACATAAGAATGTAGCTAGGAAAAAAAAAAGAATGCAGGTAGAAAGCCAAATACGTCACTCATTACATGTTCATTAACCACTACCACACAAAACCAGATAGCCGCACCTCACAATATAATGGTAAGAGGAATAGACAAGTTACCAAATAATAAACTTTGTGTGACTCTGTTTCTACATATTTCGAAATAGGTAACATTATGCTATATTGTCAAAGGATGCAGGGTGATGATATCTCTAAAGGAAAACAAGGACGGAATTATTACAGAAGTCAGGGGAGCAGTTACCCATTCTCAGTCAGAAAGGGGAGTATTTGGGGAGTGGCCCTGTGTAATTTTCTTTAAACTGTACATATATGTTTAATATACTTTTCCACATATGCTTTACATACAAGTATCTTCCCATAAGAACTGTTAAAAGATAGACAAATACATACATAAATGATGTTTTATACAGAGTTTCCTTGTGTTTTGTACTTCTTTAGACCAGACTTCCAGAATGGAAATCAGTGGGTCAGTGATACTAATTTTTAGCATCCTTAATGAAAATGGTTCAAAGCCAACTCTCTCTGATTTCTAGGCCATCTTCTCATACAGTACACGTTACATCCCACATATTCTTTTTTTTAAAGGTTTTATTTATTTATTTGACGGAGAGAGAGAGAGAGTTCACAAGTAGGCAGAGAGTCAGGCAGAGAGAGAGGGAGAAGCAGGCTCCCTGCTGAGCAGAGCCCAATGCGGGGCTCGATCCCAGGACTCTGAGATCATGACCTGAGCCAAAGGCAGAAGCTTAACCCACTGAGCCACCCAGGCACCCCTACATCCCACATATTCTTAAGTTGTTTACCAAAATCTTTTTATCACCTTGTAGTACCACCAGGATTGTATCATTATCAGAATCTTTCTATGTCACCAATACTATCATTTAAAAATATCCACTTTCAAGTGAACTTAATAGGTAATTACTCTGACTATTTTCAGGTGCATTTGTGCCATATTAAAGATAGCTCTTCATTTTAAGGAAGTATAGTAGAATGTGCCTTCTGGACCTATGTTGCCTAGATCAACATCCTAGCTCTCCCAACAGCGGCTGTATTAGCTTGGGCCAGATATTTTACCTGTTTCTCAGTTTCCTCATCTGTAAAATGAGGGCAATAACAGAATCAATTCCATAGGCTTGTTGAGAGAATGAAATGTAAATGCCTAAAACAATGTCTGGTACATTTTAAGTATTTGGTACTTGTTTGTAACTATTTATTGCAAGAGTAGACCAAAATGGATTTGAGCTCAGTACAAATCACATCCTTACTAACAGCATACATGTAATCAGTAAGACATTCCACGGCCAACCTAAAAGACAGATACTCGCCACTCCTCCATGACCATTGTCTAATTCATCTCATCAATGCTCTTCTCTTAGAATGTTAGTGCTAACCATGGGGAAAATGAACCCGCGGGAGGATCAAGAATGTTTTCACTCACTCATTAAGTTCGGTAATGAATTCCTGAGCTACATGCCTGGCTCTGCAGTAGAAAGGTGGAATGCGATAGTTTGCAAGACACTGCACACTAGTAGGGGAGAAAAAAAAAATCTAAATATTGGAAAAAGAGGCACCTAGTACAAGAGATCAGGTTAACAGAAGATCCTAGTCTCATTCAAGACATCAAAGAAAGCTTCCTGGGGTGTGAGTGGTAGGCAGGTGGGGTTGGGGGGAGATGACATTCAGTATTTACCACTGTATGCGTCTCTAAGAGATACATTATCTCATCTTTCATTCTTCACAAAGACCCCATTAGGTAAATATCCAATCCCTGTTTTGGAGGTGGGGGAACGGAGATTCAAACAGGATAACTGGCTAGATAGGGTTGTTTCCTTCATCTCCAGAAACACAGTGGGATTCTCATGAAATGAAAAATCTACTTAGGTGGCACTTAAGGTTCTTTTTGTCCTCCCTTAGCACGCAAAATCTAGTACCGACTGTGAGCCAAATTCTAGCGCACAGATATCAACAGCAAACAGCTGCTTTGACTCTTTTTTTAAGGCATTAACAGGAAATCCCAAGCTAAATTTAAATGGGGCTTTTAGGAAGAAATAATTCAAGGAAAAATAATCAGCATCTAGTTGTGTTTGCCCTCCATTAAGAAGTCTCTGAATACAAGCGCTATTAAATGCTCTGAAACCATTTGAATTCACATCTTTGCTGGCCTTCCACCCTTGGTTTGTCTTGGAGTTTCTTACCTTGCAATTATGCTTGAATTCATTAAAAACTAGATTACCCTAAGGGGTGTGTTACTTGATATTCGTTGTTAAAGTAACACAAGTCCTGATTATTGAAAAAAGAAAATACCAAAACCATTTGTCTGAGTTGGTTTTGGGTAAAAATAAAACTAGGCTGCCTTATTTTTGGGTAAAACAAAACCCAGGCTGATTCAACACCTTCCTCTGAAATGGGTACTATTGTCAGTGGTTTCTTGGGTATCCTTTTATTGTTTCATTGTAATTAAAATATTTCAGATTTGTTCCTCTCCACAAAAAAAGGTAACAAGATATACAGACTTGTCTGCACTTGAGATTTTTACTTAATGATGTATCTTCTATATCTTCCCATATCAGTGTTTGTTTTTTTAGAGCTTTCCACGGTATGGATATAACCTGATTATTAAGTAGTTTTCAACTGATGAGTATTTGGCTCATTTCTAATTGTTTGCTCTTACAAGTAAACTTAGGGACATAAGTGTTGCCTGCGTGTGTGTGCATTCCTAAAGACCAGCCTTGTGGATGGGATGGGGCTGGGAGTGTGTGTCTGGGTTATAGACAGCAAGGGTAGAATTAATAGAAGCCATTTTCAGGCCTGATCCTTAAATCTATTGTGTACAACCCTCCTATGCCCTCTTCTCCTGTAAAGACTCCTTGGACAACATGTGTTCCAGATGGTGTCATTACAAGATGAAGGGGACCTGCCCCGCTAGCACATGACTGTGCCATAACTGGGGGCAAAAAAAGGTCATCGTGTTAGGTGCCTGGGATTTTGTGGGTTAGTACAACATCACGTACTGCTTCCTGACTCATGCAAACCTGTCCCTTCACATGAGTGCAATTACATTTATGGAGTAAGTTCCCCAAAAATAGAATTTCAGACTTAGCGCTAACTTTCCCTGCTCACTATCTCTAGGTTTTCAGCAGACCCTCTAATTTATCCTCGTGCTTCTCATTTCCGACCCTGGCCTTGCATTCCATGGGCACTGCCTTGGTGTTTACCCTTCCTGTTTACGCTCTGATGGTCCCCTTGTTGCTGATCTTTTGCTCTCTCAACGTCCATGCACAATGCTGTCAGTCTAATGTTTCTCTCTGCTCTCAGAACTAATGCAATTTTTCCTGACCCCCTAAAATTTTTCTTAACAGTTGCCAACTGCCTCCAGGCTCAGTTCTAGATTTTTCTAGCCTGGCATTTAAACCTGCCCACACTAACATTTAGAAGATAGTTACCAGTACAGTGTCCAGCGTGGAGTAGGTACTCAGTAAATGGTGGGAGCTCTTATATTTTATAGCTGCAACTAGACAGTGCCTTGTGCAGGGCTGACATTCAAAAAATAATTTCCGGTCAGTAGACTCTGTTAGGGAGAATTCATGACTCACTAAATTGCATTACAATAGGATTCCTTGCCTTTTCCTCTAACAGCATGGTTTTAAGGTTAATATCCGTAGTGTGTTGCTTAATCAGAGGCTTGGATGGTGAGGCTACAGAGGAGTAGCTCATACTAAACATCTAGGGAAGCATTCCTTTGTACCTGGGGTGGATTATGCAATAGTGCTTATGGCATCCAAGGATGATGGTACCACTTAAGGCAATATGAAAAAAAATGTATCACACGGAATATTCACATGGAGCTTCTATACCTAAAAGACACTGCTACCTCATAATCAAGTTGGAATAGCTGTTTTTAGCATTTTAAAGTGTAACATGCCAAGACATGATTATTTGCATGTTGTTACTCCCCCCCCCCATGCATTCAAAGTGAGCCCGTACATCATCCGTGTTTAACAATGTTTGGGGGACGGATGTGATGTTCCAGCAAGAGATAGCTGCATTTCTGTAACATGGGAATGATGAAGAAGAATTTTATTCCTGTTGATGTGGATGTTTATTCAAAAAAGAGAAGTATTTTTAAATGTTGGTTATTTTTCACATTGATTTAACTGATTTAAGGGAAGAAAATGTGTGAAATTATTCTGAAGCATAAATCCAGTTGTCTTGGAAACTTTGAGAGATAAAAAATGAAAACAAGATATTGTCATGCTTAAACTGCAAGGATCTGAATATAAATCACCTCTAAATTTCTCTATATTTTGTTCCAGTATAAACAAAACTCATTACTAAGGACCAGAAAATATTAAGGACATGGTGGATGTAAAATAGTGCATAGTTTGTAATGTATTTTATTTATATCACCTGTCCAGAAAATCTAAATCCAGCATTTTGTTACTGATTTGGGACAGATTTTTTTCTGGAGGTTCAGTGGAGTCAAGCAAAAGTTAGTCCATCTGTCTGTTTATCTCTCTTTCTTGCTAATAATTTCACATTTGTTTATGCTTTAGGTAACTGTGCCCAAGTGCTGAAATCTCATTTAACGCTTAATCAGATTACAAATTTTAAATGACACAAACAAGTAACATACAACAAAATGCTGTTTGTACTGGGCTTCACTGAGGAAAGCTCAGCGCTGTGAGCAGGTTCTTACAAAATGACCCCTCCCAGCAGCATTAGCTGTAGAGATGCCCACGGTGCTCTCTGATACTTTGCAGAAAATAAAAAGCAAGTAGGGAACTGATGCATTCTTTCACAAAGGCTTTTATAAGCAATAACCTAGTCTAAATGAAAACCATGGAAATTAAAGCACATCCTTTAGTAGAGGCAAACAAACTGTCTCTGAACTAAATATTTCAGGGAGAAAGTGGAATTCCTAAGATTGTAAAAGTGGCATCTAGGATTCTTATGTAGTTAGCTTAAAAAGTGATCCACGTTTAATCAGAAGCAAGAATGACTTTATTTAACAGGACTATTACTAGTGACTTTCGTTAATACACTTGATCTTAGCCAAAAGGCTGAGAAGCAATGTGACTTTTGTTAATAACAAAGCAAGTTGCTTCTGTATATTTCTACTCCTGACCCTTATATCCACTGGCTAATATTCAGTTACCTTTTTCTCCTTTTTTCTTCCTGATCTCAAATTACACACTTCTCTATTGTGGGGTTTCTTTTCCTTTTCTGCTTTTTCTAGTAGCCAAGGATGTGCTCTTTCAGCTATGACCATTCTGGAAACATGGAGTATTGAATAATTATAATCTATAATGTATACATTTTGACTTTAAGTAAGTTAGGCAGATATAAATTTAAAAAGGAGTCACTATCCTCTTTACAGTTATCCCTCTCCTAGGGAAACAACCTTCCCATTCCCTCTCCCTACCCTCCCTACACCACCAGTGCACGTGTGCGCACACACACAGCAATCCGAAGAACAGTGGGAGGTCTCCTGTTATGAGACCACACTTCTAGTTTACCCCCTCTAGGCAGCTTAGCAAATTAGTAGAAATGGAAGAGATGTGTTCTTGTTTGGATGGGTGCTTTGGAATTGATAGTTTGATAGGATCTATAGCCTCTTTTAGGAATTAATGACTTGCCCATCCAAACAATATTTATGGTATTTCCCTCCCAGGGCCTGTTTCTGTTGGGGTTCTGTATCTCTGTAGGATAAATTAAATATACATTTGTCATCAAAACTATTTTTCATTAAATGTCCCCTGTGCATAATTTCTCTTACGATGTTCTGTTTGAGCATGCGGGATAGAAAAGTATAATACGAGTGGACCGACAGGCAAGAAGTAGGGCGTGAGAAGGACTGATTCTTCTGACTCAGTTATTTCTGGTTGAGAGCTGCGAGTTAGGGTAGCTGGGTTCTAAATTCCTCCGATGGAATCAGTGAAGACATCTAAGAGTACCAGTGGTAAGAGGTGTGCAAATCACGAATCTGTTCTGCAGTCTTTCTTAGCTGAAAGGGCCGAATGATAAAGGAAGCTAACACATGAAGTCCAAACTATCTTAGGTGACTTTGAGAAAAATGAGATTAGAAAAAATTTTTTTGTCCTGTCTGTAAGAGCTGTAGTAAGGAGTAGCTGAAGGGGGTGGCATTAACTCCAAGAAACAAATGAGGTAGTCTTGCTAGAAGACAAGAGAGCACTTCGGCACTACTGATGATTTCCTTGGAACTGGCTTCAGAGAGCTTTGTAATGGGAGCCCTGGCGAGACTGTGATCACGCACGCGGTCAGCCAGCCTTTAACGTGGTGGTGAGTCTTCATCAAGGAGTAGAAGAGCAAACTCTGAAGAACTACGGCTGTAGCTGGGGTTGGTTTGGGGTAAGACTTACCCTTTCACCTTACAAGTGGAGTTAAATGATGGAAAGATACTTGAAATGGAGGCAAGGTGAAAGACTATTGTAGATAGGAAATCATAATCTGGCATACAAATGTAATTCTAACATTTGATGTCCATGGCATTTGGGGACTTTCTTGGGACAGGGAGAGGGTCTTTTATTTCTCTTTTGCATGCCCGACCATACCCAGCAGAGGACCTGCCATGTCCTCAGTTCGCAGTTCCTGGTCAATGATGATTTCGAGGCTAGTTGATCATAGCTGCCTATTTATTTTCTTATGGGGAGGTTGGAGTAGTTCTTTTTTTCTGTAAGCAGTTTCTTTGTTGAATTTTTACACGTTTGGGTGTAAATGAGAAGTATCTCAAAAAGGGTGTTTTATGCATAGCTTGAAATGTTCATATAACCTAAAAATATATAGAAAGTCATAGCATCATACCAGGTTAGATTCATGTGGACTTGCATAGAAATTTGCAAATAATAACTTGTATTTCTCATATGATGCAAACTTTTTAGTATTTACATGTTTTTAAATTGAATGACTATATAGAAAATGTACTCTTTCAAGAATATACGCAATTTTCTAATGACAGTGAAATCTTAGACTAAGAACAAAACTTTTCAATTCTTGGATGGATTGAGGAAAGTTATCACTAAAGTATTATCAAGAGTATGATGCTTTTCATGAGATTTTCATTGTAGTGTTAGCAATTTTTCTTTTGATACACATTAATGGTGGTGTTAAGTTAAAAACACAATTCATGTAATTGAAAACTTCCCCACTTTATTCTTACACTAAATGCTTTTGCAAAGTAATGGAGGTTTGTTGGAAAAGATGTTCATTAGGTTCACAGTAAAATGACTCATTGTTAAAAAAATAAAAGAAGACAACCTACCAAATGTAGAGTTTGAGAAAGTAAACACTGCACTCTCAAAAGCTCACTTACTGATTTTCTTTTTTTTTTTAAATTTAAATTCAATTAGCCAACGCATAGTCACTTACTGATTTCCATGTTTACCTTCCTTATCTAAAGAAATTAATTATCCTAGAGTTCTAACAGTATTTAGAATGAGAGTTTAAAGAAGTGAAAGTCTAAGTCAAATGGAAGGAAATGCCCTGTATTAAATCTTTATATGTTGTCAACCTTGGTTGAATTCTCAATTTAAAAAGAAAGAAAGAAAGAAAGAAAGAAAGAAAGAAAGAAAGAAAGAA
>NW_022632654.1:0-9677 GCF_010015895.1 Lontra canadensis | reverse complement strand
ATACAAATAATATATTTTAGTTACTGTGAATGTAGCAACTGTGGATCAGCAAAGTGAAGCTCCCTGTGTTGTTCATTTTGAGCCTACAGAATGGCATACAGAACAAATGTATCAAAGGCTTATTCAAGTAAACTGTTTTCAGAGTAAATACACAGAGCCAGAATAGACTTTGTGAACATTCTATATCTCTTATTACTCTCCAGCAAATAATCAGTGACCCTGAGGCCCTGCTGGATTCTAGAGCACCTTTGGGATCATGAAAGAGAGGCTAGTTAATGCAAGGTTTTGATCTGGTATTCAGAATAATTCAAAATTACTGAAAAACAATGGTTTTGTATTGCATATGGATACGGAGCTGAAGAAAAGCACTTAGTTGCCGGTTACTCTGCACGAGAGAGAGAGTTTACATATGTATGTAAGAAGGTAGTGAGGGCAATTGCTGGCAGACACCTAGGTAAGGGTTACCCAGGAACAGCTCCATCTGAATCAGCTGTCCCAAGAAAGAGGCAGGGTGCCATTTCTGTACCAAGAAATGAATGTGATTTTCCATTGAATGCTATAAGAAAGAACAAACAAGTCTTGACTCTACAACTTAAACCAACCCATTTTCTGTTTAATTTTTTTAATTGACTCTGTATATTTCTCCGTCCCCTCCAGCTCTACCACCTCCATACACGCCCACATTTGCATTTTCACTCTCCATTCAGGGCAGAGTTGGACTTCCAATCTCAAGTTGGGATAGAGAGGAATTGTTCCAGTTATGTGAAAATCCAGATATTTGGCTGATCACATGAGGTCAAGTTCCTAACCTCTATCCTCCTTCCTCCCCGTGAAGCTCCCTGGTCTGGGCCTCTCTGAGCTGCCATCCTGAGTCTGACCACCAGGTAGCATCACATTTCTCTCCATTTTTGTTGTCCTCTTTTAATTGCAAGGAGTGCATGGTACAAAGAGTTAAAAAGTCACAAAAGAGTTTGTTTACTGTGATACCAATTCTGCTCAGAAATTCATAAGTATGTTAAAGTAGTTCCATTTGCTATTGAGCCTAAATTTTGTATTCATTCTCTCGCTCCCCTCATCACTGTCAGCTGATGTACAGTGTACACTGTACACTGGGTCCTTCCCAGAGAACAGGGTGTTTGCCTCCATTACCCCACCCCTTTACCTGCTGCCCAGACCTTCTCGCACCTCCTGTTATTCATCCCCTGTCCACGACGCAGGACACAGCTGTGCAGACCCTGCTGTGATGGCCGAACCTCCCTCAGGCAACTGCCCCCTGTCCTGACCTGAACAGTCCTACACATACTTGATTCTGACTGCCAAAACAGACCACTGACACTGGTTGTTTGATAATCGGCAGACCCTGGGATATATGTTTTCACAATCATTTCTTTATGCCCCAGAGTGCTACAGACAGGATTATAATCATTGTGCATTGGTTCAAATCCTAGTTTTAAGGAGATTTATTTTTTAATACTTAATTAATTTATTTTACACCTAAAGACAACACTTGAGAGTGGTGTGATGACAGTGATTCTCTAGAGCCACGTTGCAGCAACAGCCTAAACTGCTCCTTGAACACTGAGAAAAGGAAAATGGGAAGGATGGTCTGTGACAAAAACCCACCAAGAAGAACTTTCTAGAGGTCAAAATGGAAAGTGGGAAATTCCTTGACAAAACCAAATAGGTGGGCTCTCTCTGTACATTTTATATAAATAGAATCACTTTGATAGACCAAATATAGACATATTTGTGATCTGTTGCATTTTTTACTCCTTCACTTACCTTAATATTTTCACGGTTCATCCATATTAATTATTTAGTTATTCAGTTACTTAGTTACATTATTCCTTTCTTATTCACTTATTTACTTATTTATTCATTTAAATATTTCTTTTTTTTTAAATTTCTTTTCAGCGTAACAGTATTCATTGTTTTTGCACCACACCCAGTGCTCCGTGCAATACGTGCCCTCCCTAACACCCACCACCTTGTCCCCCCTACCTCCCACCCCCGCCCCTTCAAGACCCTCAGGTTGTTTTTCAGAGTCCATAGTCTCTCATGGTTCATCTTCCCCTCCAATTTCCCACAACTCCCTTCTCCTCTCCATCTCCCCATGTCCTCCATGTTATTTGTTATGCTCCACAAATAAGTGAAACCATATGATAATTGACTCTCTCTGCTTGACTTATTTCACTCAGCATAATCTCTTCCAGTCCCGTCCATGTTCCTACAAAAGTTGGGTATTTATCCTTTCTGGTGGAGGCATAATACTCCATAGTGTATATGGACAACATCTTCCTTATCCATTTGTCCGTTGAAGGGCATCTTGGTTCTTTCCACAGTTTGGCGACCGTGGCCATTGATGCTATAAACATTGGGTACAGATGGCCCTTCTTTTCACTACATCTGTATCTTTGGGGTAAATAAACAGTAGTGCAATTGCAGGGTCATAGAGAAGCTCTATTTTTAATCTCTTAAGGAATCTCCACACTGTTCTCCAAAGTGGCTGCACCAACTTGCATTCCCACCAACAGTGTAAGAGGGTTCCCCTTTCTCCACATCCTCTCCAACACATGTTGTTTCCTGTCTTGCTAATTTTGACCATTCTAACTGGTATAAGGTGGTATCTCAATGTGGTTTTAATTTGAATCTCCCTGATGGCTAGTGATGATGAACATTTTTTCATGTGTCTGCTAGCCATTTGTATGTCTTCATTGGAGAAGTGTCTGTTCATATCTTCTGCCCATTTTTTGATATGATTATCTGTTTTGTGTGTGAGTTTGAGGAGTTCTTTATAGATCCTGGATATCAACCTTTTGTCTGTACTGTCATTTGCAAATATCTTCTCCCATAATGTGGGTTGCCTCTTTGTTTTGTTGACTGTTTCCTTTGCTGTGCAGAAGCTTTTGATCTTCATGAAGTCACAAAAGTTCATTTTCGCTTTTGTTTCCTTTGCCTTTGGAGACATATCTTGAAAGAAGTTGCGTGGCTGATATCGAAGAGGTTACTGCCTATGTTCTCCTCTAGGATTCTGATGGATTCCTGTTGCACGTTGAGGTCTTTTATCCATTTCGAGTTTATCTTTGTGTACGGTGTAAGAGAATGGTCGAGTTTCATTCTTCTACATATAGCTGTCCAGTTTTCCCAGCACCATTTATTGAAGAGACTGTCTTTTTTCCACTGTATATTTTTTCCCATTTTGTCGAAGATTATTTGACCATAGAGTTGAGGGTCCATATCTGGGCTCTCTACTCTGTTCCACTGGTCTATGTGTCTGTTTTTATGCCAGTACCTTGCTGTCTTGGTGATCACAACTTTGTAGTAAATCTTGAAATCAGGTAACATGATGCCGCCAGTTTTATTTTTGTTTTTCAACATTTCCTTAGTGATTCGGGGTCTCTTCTGGTTCCATACAAATTTTTTGATTATTTGCTCCAGCTCTTTGAAAAATACCAGTGGAATTTTGATCAGAATGGCATTAAAAGTATAGATTGCTCTAGGCAGTCTAGACATTTTAACAATGTTCATTCTGCCGATCCAAGGGCAGGGAATGGTCTTTGATCTTTATTTTTGTCTTCTTCAATTTCTTTCATGAGTGTTCTGTAGTTCCTCAGGTACAGATCCTTTATCTCTTTGGTTAGGTTTATTCCCAGGTATCTTATGGTTCTTGGTGCAATAGTAAATTGAATCAATTCTCTAATTTCCCTTTCTGTATTTTCATTGTTAGTGTATAAGAAAGGCACTGATTTCTGTACATTGACTTTGTATCCTGCCACGTTGCTGAATTTCTGTATGAGTTCTAGTAGTATGGGGGTGGAGTCTTTTGGGTTTTCCATATAAAGAACCATGTCAT
The DNA here is from genome assembly GCF_010015895.1 of Lontra canadensis. Classification (NCBI taxonomy): domain Eukaryota; kingdom Metazoa; phylum Chordata; class Mammalia; order Carnivora; family Mustelidae; genus Lontra; species Lontra canadensis. Next base: position 5,824 of record NW_022632654.1, on the reverse strand, counting down.
CTGTGAAGAGAGAGAGTTTGACTTCTTCATTGCCAATTTGGATACCTTTTACTTCTCTTTGTTGTCTGATTGCTGTTGCTAGGACTTCTAATACTATGTTCAACAAGCGTGGTGAGAATGGGCATCCTTGTCGTGTTCCTGATCTCAACAGGAAGGCTGCAAGCTTTTTCCCATTGAGGATGATATTTGCTGTGGGTCTTTCATAGATAGATTTGATAAAGTTCAGGAATGTTCCCTCTATCCTTATACTTTGAAGCGTTTTCATCAGGAATGGATGCTGGATTTTGTCAAATGCTTTTTCTGCATCAATTGAGAGGACCATGTGGTTCCTCTCTCTCTTCTCTTATTGATTTCTTCTATCACATTGATTGATTTGCAAATGCTGAACCATCCTTGTAACCCAGGGATGAATCCCACCTGCTCATGGTGGATAATCTTTTTAATGTACTGTTGGATCCTGTTTGCTAAGATCTTGTTGAGTATCTTAGCATCCATATTCATCAGTGATATTGGTCTGAAATTCTCCTTTTAGGTAGAGTCTTTGCCTGGTTTGGGGATCAGGGTAATGCTGGCTTCATAGAAAGAGTCTGGAAGTTTTCCTTCTGCTTCAATTTTTTGAAACGGCTTCAGGAGAATGGGTGTTATTTCTTCTTTGAATGTTTGGTAGAATTCCCCAGGGAATCCGTCACGTCCCGGGCTCTTGCTTTTTGGGAGGTTTTTGATCACTGCTTCAATCTCGTTACTAGATTTCGGTCTATTCAGGTTGTTAATTTCTTCCTGGTTCAATTTTGGGAGTTTATAGTTTTCCAGGAATGCATCCATTTCACTTAGGTTGCTTAGCTCATTGGCATAAAACTGTTGATAATAACTTCTGGTGATTGTTTATACTTCCTTGGTGTTAGTTGTGATCTATCCCCTTTCATTCATAATTTTATGAATTTGGGCTCTCTCTCTTTTATTTTGGATTAGTGTGGCCAATGGTTTATCGATCTTATTGAGTCTTTCAAAAAACCAGCTTCTAGTTTCATTGATACATTCCACTGTATCTCTGGTTTCCACCTCATTGATCACTGCTCTAATCTTGATTATTTCCCTTCTTATGTGTGGAGTTGGTTTGATTTGTTGTATATTCTCCAGCTCTTTAAGGTGTAGAAACAACTGGTGTATTCTGGATTTTTCAATTTTTTTGAGGGAGGCTTGGATGGCTATGTATTTCCCCCTTAGGACCACCTTTGCTGTATCCCATAAGTTTTGGACCGAAGTGTCTTCATTCTCATTGGTTTCCATGAATTGTTTAATTTCTTCTTTGATCTCCTAGTATATCCAAGCATTCTTAATCAAGGTGGTCTTTAGCTTCCAGGTGTTTGAGTTCCTTCCAAATTTTTCCTTGTGATTGAGCTCCAGTTTCAAAGCATTGTGATCTGAGAATATGCAAGGAATAATCTCAGTCTTTTGGTATCGGTTGAGTTCTGATTTGTGACCCAGTATGTGGTCTATTCTGGAGAAGGTTCCATGTGCACTTGAGAAGAATGAGTATTCTGTTGTTTTAGGGTGGAATGTTCTGTATATATCTCTGAGGTCCATCTGGTCCAATGTGTCATTCAGTGCTCTATTTTCTTTATTGATTTTCTGCTTCGATGATCTGTCTATTACTGAGAGAGGCGTGTTAAGATCTCCTACTATTAATGTATTCATATCAATATGACTCTTTATCTTGATTAATAGTTTTCTTATGTAATTGGCTGCTCCCACATTGGGGGCATAGATATTTACAATTGTTAGATCATCTTGGTGGATAGTCCCTTTAAGAATGATGTAGTGTCCTCCTGTATCTCTGACTATGGTCTTTAGTTTAAAATCTAATTTCTCTGATATGAGAATCGCTACCCCAGCCTTCCTTTGAGGCCCATTAGCATGAAAGATGCTTCTCCATCCCTTCACTTTCAGTCTGGGTGTATCTTTAGGCTCAAAATGGGTCTCTTGTAGACACCATATGTGTGGGTCCTGTTGTTTTTTCCAATCTGCAAACCTGTGTCATTTTATGGGTGCATTTAGGCCATTCTCATTGACAGTGATTATTGATAGATAGTTTTTATTGACATCCTGTTACCTTTGAAGTCTTTCTTTCTGTAGATTGTCTCTATATTTCTGTTCAATGATATTTTTAGAATTTTTTCTCTTTTATAGAACCCCCCCCCTTAATATTTCCTGCAGTATCGTCTTGGTGGTTGTATAGTCTTTTAAGCCTTGTTGGTCTTGGAAACTCTTTATCCCTCCATCCATTTTGAATGTCAGTCTTGCTGGATAAAGTATTCTTGGCTGCATGTTCTTCTCATTTAGTGCCCTGAATATATCTTGCCAGCTCTTTCTGGCTTGCCAGGTGTCTGTGGACAGGTCTGACATTATTCTGATGGGCTTTCCTCTGTACATAAGGAGCTTCTTTGTCCTGGCTGCTTTCAAGAGGGTCTGCCTACAATTATAATTCTTCATTCTTACTATTAGGTGTCTCGAGGTCTTTCAAGAATCTATAATCGTGGGGGGAAACCGTTCTGCCTCTAGTACATGAACACTGGTTCCATTCATGAGATTGGGAAAATTTTCATGGACAGCTTGTTCCACTATATATTCTAGACTTCTTTCTTTCTCCTTCCCTTCAGGGATTCCAATAATTCTGACGTTGGAACATTTCATGGCATCATTTATTTCCCTGATTCTGTTTTTGTGGCTTCTAAGCTGTTTGCTCCAGGTTTCCCCCTGATCCTTTCTATCTGTTTGTCCTCCAGGTCACTAATTCTATCTTCTGTCTCAGTTACCCTAGCTTTTAGAGAATTTAGATTAGATTGGAACTCATTGTGAGCATTTTGAACATCAATCCTGGTGGCTTTCAGTTCTGCCCTAACATTGTGAACATCATCCCTGGTGGCTTTCAGTTCTGCCCTAATCAATTACATTTGGTCATCCATGGCTTTCTTCAACCTAGCTATTGCCTGGATAATTGTTAGTCTGAATTCCCTTTCCGACATATTGTCTATGTCGATAGCCATTAGCTCTGTTGCAGAAGGCCCATCCTCTGTATTTTTCTTCTGTTGGGCATTCCTCCTCCTAGTCATATTGGTGAGAGATGACTGAACAGATGTAGCTGGATGTATCGACTGTGGTGCAGTCAAGGTGCACCTTGGAACGCTTCTGAGCAATCAGGATTCCCCACCCAAATGAGATAAAAAAGAAAAGAAAAAGAAAGAAAAGAGAGAGAGAACAGGAAAAAAAGGAAGATAAAAGAGAAAGCTCAGCCCAAATGGGCCCCAAGATAAGATCTATGAACTATACAAACAAAAACAGACAAACAAAAAGACTGATGAAAGTATATGACAAGAGAAAAAATATATATATACATATATAAAAGCAAAAAAAAAAAGAACCTCATCAAAAAAACCCCAAGTATAAGATTTATATACTATAAGGACAAACACAAATACACAGAAACACTGGCAAAGGAAAAGATGGGAGAGTGGTTATAAATTCTCAATGTGGGCTGGAAGTTTATTTTGATTCTACCTGGATGTATCTTGATATCTTTGTTAAAGGACTCAACTTTCCTAAGATAAAGGGGGATTAAAAATTGGTTTACCTATAGGGGTAGCATTGATTGGGGAAAGGGGGTTACCTTGAAGTTTAACTCTATATGAATATTAGAAAATAAAAATAAAAAAAGAATAAACTAGACTAAACCAAACTAAAATTTTAAGAAAAATTTAAAAAATAGAAAAGCAAAAGAAAAACACGGGTGTATGTATCAAAAAGTTCAGGTTAGAAGGTTATTATGGAATTTGGTGTACTGGACATCTCACTGTGATGGTAAATAGGTTAAAAAATTATCTATATAAAAAAAGAAAAATGAACCAGAATAGTGGGAACGAGTTAAAAATAAAAGTTGTATCTATGAAGTAGTGGTGTTTGTTCTATTGTCGTCTTTTTTTTTCTTTCCTGGTTGGTTTTCTGGGGGAGGGGCGTGCCACGTGGATTTTCAGTCAATGATGTTGCCTGAGTTAAGTCCTCCCACCCCCCTCAAGGGGGTGGGCTCTGAGGAAACCGGTTTTTCAGGCTTTTGTTCTCTGGAGGTTTGTATGTATGTTTGTTTGTTTTTTCTCTCTCCTTGACAGCTTTTGATGGTTTTTGGAGCTTTAGAGGAACGCAAACTGCACCACGACCTCCCTCTCAGAGGGAGGCCTCATTCTGCTCTCCTGTGGGTGCTTCAGAGCTCATAAGGTCCCCCTCAGCTGCTGGCAGAGCAGTTTCTGAGTCACGGTCCCTAGGGATGCAGGATCTCCTGCTTGTACCCAAAACCATGGCAGCAGCGGCTATCTGGGCAACTCCAAACCGCCAGAGGTTCGAAGCAGTGATCGCACACTGAGATTATCCTGCTGGCCTGGGCTGGGAGTGCCTGGTCTTTATGGGTCTGAGACCACCGGTCTAGCACCTCTGCGCACCTCTCCCAGGGGAGGGTGTGGGGCACACGTGCCTCAGGCTCTGATAGCACGGCACAGTGTTCTGCCATCTGGCGAGGCTCCCAGCTCCTCACAGGAGCCAGACCCCACACGTTCTCAGGTGCGCTGGCAACTCAGGGACCAAGACCTCGTTTCTCCGCTGCACTCTCTCTGGCTCAGTGCCAGGGGAGGCTGTCTAGGGTCCGGGGACTTAAGGCCCTGTCCCGAACCACCCCAATTCCAACAATTTCCACCTGCGATCTTTTGCTCTTTTTGAGTGCTTTCAAACAGACTCCAATTTAATGCTGGTCCCCAGACACAGGGCATTCTCGTATTGCGGTATTACTTTCCAATCGGTCGCCGCTGATGGCTCCATCCCCCTTTTTCTATCTTCTGATATCAGTCCGACATTCCCACTCCACTTTACCTACCCGCTGGTGTCTTCTGCACCTGTAGAGATCCAGACGTGTATAATTCTGATCTCAGGCTGATTTCATGGGTGATCGGAGTTCTTTGGTAGGTAATCAGCTCACTTTAGAGTACAGGTAGAAATGGCACCTCCTCCTACTTCGTCGCCATCTTGTCTCCTCCTCATTTAAATATTTCTGTATGTATCTTACACCTTAGAGACAAGAACTGAAGGTGGTTTGATGACGGCGGCTCTATGGCGCCACCTGGCATAAACATACTGAACTACTGCCTGAACACTAAGGAACAGGAAATTGGAAAGGATGGTCTGGGACACAGCCCACCAGACAGGACTTTCTAGAAGTCAAAATGGAAAGTGGGGAATTCTTTGACTAAACCGTATCAGTGGGCTGTGTCTGAACACTACATATCAATGGAATCATTCTTGTGGACAAATATACATATATATTTGTATATATATATGTGTGTGTGTGTGTGTGTGTGTGTGTGTGTTCTTTTCCAATTCTGACTCCTTTAATATCCCTTATCATTTTCAAGGTTCATCCATTCTTTCTTCATTGATTGATTGATTTACCAATATCTTTATTATTCAATTAACATATTTATATGTTATTTTATTATTTATTTATATACTCATTCATCTATATATTCTCCAACTTGCAGACTATTCCGGAAACTAGTGTTTCCCCAAGGTGGGTCTATGGCACCACCTTGTGGCAAAAGCCCGAACTGCTGCCTGAAAACTAAGGAACAGGATGGTCTATCTGTGACACAAACCCACCAAGCAGAACTTTCTGGCGGTCAGTTTGGGAAGTGGGGACTTCCTTGACTAAACCATGTTGGTGGGCCGTCCCTGGGACAGGACATAGAAGTGGAATCCTACAATATGTGGTCTTTACCATTTCTGACTC
>NW_022632653.1:0-9687 GCF_010015895.1 Lontra canadensis | reverse complement strand
CAACCCTCAGTTTGTTTTGTGAGATTAAGAGTCTTTTATGGTTTGTCTCCCTCCCAATCCCATCTTGTTTCATTTACTCTTCTCCTACCCCCTTAACCCCCCATGTTGCATCTCCTCTCCCTCGTATCAGGGAGATCATATGATAGTTGTCTTTCTCCGATTGACTTATTTCGTAAGCATGATACCCTCTAGTTCCATCCACGTCGTCGCAAATGGCAAGATTTCATTTCTTTTGATGGCTGCATAGTATTCCATTGTGTATATATACCACATCTTCTTTATCCACTCATCTGTTGATGGACAGCTAGGTTCTTTCCATAGTTTGGCTATTGTAGACATTGCTGCTATAAACATTCGGGTGCATGTGCCCCTTCGGATCACTACGTTTGTATCTTTAGGGTAAATACCCAGCAGTGCAATTGCTGGGTCATAGGGTAGTTCTATTTTCAACATTTTGAGGAACCTCCATGCTGTTTTCCAGAGTGGTTGCACCAGCTTGCATTCCCACCAACAGTGTAGGAGGGTTCTCCTTTCTCCGCATCCTCGCCAGCATCTGTCATTTCCTGACTTGTTAATTTTAGCCATTCTGACTGGTGTGAGGAGGTATCTCATTGTGGTTTTGATTTGTATTTCCCTGATGCTGAGTGATATGGAGCACGTTTTCATGTGCCTGTTGGCCATCTGGATGTCTTCTTTGCAGAAATGTCTGTTCATGTCTTCTGCCCATTTCTTGATGGGATTATTTGTTCTTTGGGTGTTGAGTTTGCTAAGTTCTTTATAGATTCTGGACACTAGCCCTTTATCTGATATGTCGTTTGCAAATACCTTCTCCCATTCTGTCAGTTGTCTTTTGGTTTTGTTAACTGTTTCCTTTGCTGTGCAAAAGCTTTTGATCTTGACAAAATCCCAATAGTTCATTTTTGCCCTTGCTTCCCTTGCCTTTGGCGATGTTGCTAGGAAGATGTTGCTGCGGCTGAGGTCAAAGAGGTTGCTGCCTGTGTTCTCCTCAAGGATTTGGATGGATTCCTTTCTCACATTGAGGTCCTTCATCCATTTGGAGTCTATTTTCGTGTGTGGTGTAAGGAAATGATCCAACTTCATTTTTCTGCATGTGGCTATCCAATTTTCCCAACACCACTTATTGAAGAGGCTGTCTTCTTTCCATTGGACATTCTTTCCTGCTTTGTCGAAGATTAGCTGACCATAGAGTTGAGGGTCTATTTCTGGGCTCTCTATTCTGTTCCATTGATCTATGTGTCTGTTTTTGTGCCAGTACCATGCTGTCTTGATGATGACAGCTTTGTAGTAGAGCTTGAAGTCCGGGATTGTGATGCCACCAACTTTGGCTTTCTTTTTCAATACTCCTTTGGCTATTCGTGGTCTTTTCTGGTTCCATATAAATTTTAGGATTATTTGTTCCATTTCTTTGAAAAAAAATGGATGGCACTTTGATAGGAATTGCATTAAATGTGTAGATTGCTTTAGGTAGCAATAACATTTTCACAATATTTATTCTTCCAATCCAGGAGCATGGAACATTTTTCCATTTCTTTGTGTCTTCCTCAATTTCTTTCATGAATACTTTATAGTTTTCTGAGTAAAGATTCTTAGCCTCTTTGGTTAGGTTTATTCCTAGGTATCTTATAGTTTTGGGTGCAATTGTAAATGGGATGGACTCCTTAATTTCTCTTTCTTCTGTCTTGTTGTTGGTGTAGAGAAATGCAACTGATTTCTGTGCATTGATTTTATATCCTGACACTTTACTGAATTCCTGTACAAGTTCTAGCAGTTTTGGAGTGGAGTCTTTTGGGTTTTCCACATATAGTATCATATCATCTGCGAAGAGTGATAGTTTGACTTCTTCTTTGCCGATTTGGATGCCTTTAATTTCTTTTTGTTGTCTGATTGCTGAGGCTAGGACTTCTAGTACTATGTTGAATAGCAGTGGTGATAACGGACATCCCTGCCATGTTACTGACCTTAGCGGAAAAGCTTTCAGTTTTTCTCCATTGAGAATGATATTTGCGGTGGGTTTTTCATAGATGGCTTTGATAATCTTGCGGTATGTGCCCTCTATCCCTACACTTTGAAGAGTTTTGATCAGGAAGGGATGCTGTACTTTGTCAAATGTTTTTTCAGCATCTACTGAGAGCATCATATGGTTCTTGCTCTTTCTTTTATTAATGTATTGTATCACACTGATTGACTTGCAGATGTTGAACCAACCTTGCAGCCCTGGAATGAATCCCACTTGGTCGTGGTGAATAATCCTTTTAATGTACTGTTGGATCCTATTGGTGAGTATTTTGATGAAAATTTTCACATCTGTAGTCATCAAGGATATGGGTCTGTAATTCTCTTTTTTGATGGGATCCTTGTCTGGTTTTGGGGTCAAGGTGATGCTGGCCTCATAAAATGAGTTTGGAAGTTTTTCTTCCATTTCTAATTTTTGGAACAGTTTCAGGAGAACAGCAATTAATTCTTCTATAAATGTTTGGTAGAATTCCCCTGGGAAGCCGTCTGGCCCTGGGCTTTTGTTTGTTTGGAGATTTTTGATGGCTGTTTCAATCTCCTTACTGGTTATGGGTCTGTTCAGGTTTTCTATTTCTTCCTGGTTCAGTTGTGGTAGTTTATATGTCTCTAGGAATGCATCCATTTCTTCCAGATTGTCAAATTTGTTGGCATAGAATTGCTCATAATATGTTCTTATAATTGTCTGTATTTCTTTGGTCTTAGTTGTGATCTCTCCTCTTTCATTCATGATTTTATTTATTTGGGTCCTTTCTCTTTTCTTTTTGATAAGTCTGGCCAGGGGTTTATCAATCTTATTAATTCTTTCAAAGAACCAGCTCCTAGTTTCGTTGATTTGTCCTATTGTTTTTTTGGTTTCTATTTCATTGATTTCTGCTCTGATCTTTATGATTTCTCTTCTCCTGCTGGGTTTAGGGTTTCTTTCTTGTTCTTTCTCCAGCTCCTTTATGTGTAGGGTTAAGTTGTGTACCTGAGACCTTTCTTGTTTTTTGAGAAAGGCTTGTACCGCTATATATTTTCCTCTCAGGACTGCCTTTGTTGTGTCCCACAGATTTTGAACCGTTGTATTTTCATTATCATTTGTTTCCATGACTTTTTTCAATTCTTCTTTAATTTCCTGGTTGACCCATTCATTCTTTAGAAGGATGCTGTTTAGTCTCCATGTATTTGGGTTCTTTCCAAATTTCCTCTTGTGACTGAATTCTAGCTTCAGAGCATTGTGGTCTGAAAATATGCAGGGAATGATCCCAATCTTTTGATAGCAGTTGAGACCTGATTTAGGACCGAGGATGTGATCTATTCTGGAGAATGTTCCATGTGCACTGGAGAAGAATGTGTATTCTGTTGCTTTGGGATGAAATGTTCTGAATATATCTGTGATATCCATCTGGTCCAGTGTGTCATTTAAGGCCTTTATTTCCTTGTTGATCTTTTGCTTGGATGATCTGTCCATTTCAGTGAGGGGAGTGTTAAAGTCCCCTACTATTATTGTATTTTTGTTGATGTGTTTCTTTGATTTTGTTATTAATTGGTTTATATAGTTGGCTGCTCCCACGTTAGGGGCATAGATATTTACAATTGTTAGATCTTCTTGTTGGACAGATCCTTTGAGTATGATATAGTGTCCTTCCTCATCTCTTATTATAGTCTTTGGCTTAAAATCTAATTGATCTGATATAAGGATTGCCACTCCTGCTTTCTTCTGATGTCCATTAGCATGGTAAATTATTTTCCACCCCCTCACTTTAAATCTGGAGGTGTCTTCGGGTTTAAAATGAGTTTCTTGTAGGCAGCATATAGATGGGTTTTGTTTTTTTATCCATTCTGATACCCTGTGTCTTTTGATTGGGGCATTTAGCCCATTTACATGTAGGGTAACTATTGAGAGATATGAATTTAGTGCCATTGTATTGCCTGCAAGGTGACTGTTATTGTATATTGTTTCTGTTCCTTTCTGATCTACTACTTTTAGGGTCTCTCTTTGCTTAGAGGACCCCTTTCAATATTTCCTGTAGAGCTGGTTTGGTGTTTGCAAATTCTTTCAGTTTTTGTTTGTCCTGGAAGCTTTTAATCTCTCCTTCTATTTTCAATGATAGCCTAGCTGGATATAGTATTCTTGGCTGCATGTTTTTCTCGTTTAGTGCTCTGAATATATCATGCCAGCTCCTTCTGGCCTGCCAGGTCTCTGTGGATAAGTCTGTTGCCAATCTAATATTTTTACCATTGTATGTTACAGACTTCTTTTCCCGGGCTGCTTTCAGGATTTTCTCTTTGTCACTAAGACTCATAAATTTTACTATTAGGTGACGGGTTTGGATCTATTCTTATTGATTTTGAGGGGGGTTCTCTGAACCTCCTGGATTTTGATGCTTGTTCCCTTTGCCATATTGGGGAAATTCTCTCCAATAATTCTCTCCAATATACCTTCTGCTCCCCTCTCTCTTTCTTCTTCTTCTGGAATCCCAATTATTCTAATGTTGTTTCATCTTATGGTGTCACTTATCTCTCGAATTCTCCCCTCGTGGTCCAGTAGCTGTTTGTCCCTCTTTTGCTCAGCTTCTTTATTCTCTGTCATTTGGTCTTCTATATCACTAATTCTTTCTTCTCTTCATTTATCCTAGCAGTGAGAGCCTCCATTTTTGATTGCACCTCATTAATAGCTTTTTTGATTTCAACTTGGTTAGATTTTAGTTCTTTTATTTCTCCAGAAAGGGCTTTTATATCTCCTGAGGGGGTTTCTCTAATATCTTCCATGCCTTTTTCAAGCCCGGCTAGAACCTTGAGAATCGTCATTCTGAACTCTAGATCTGACATATTACCAATGTCTGTATTGATTAGGTCCCTAGCCTTTGGTACTGCCTCTTGTTCTTTTTTTTGTGATGAATTTTTCCGCCTTTTCATTTTGTCCAGATAAGAGTATATGAAGGAGCAAGTAAAATACTAAAAGGGTGGCAACAACCCCAGGAAAATATGCTTTAGCCAAATCAGAAGAGATCCCAAATCGTGAGGGGGGAGAAAGGGATAAAAAGAGGTTCAGAAAGAAAAAAAAAAAAGTAAAAAAAGAAAACCAATAAAGAAAACATATAAAAAGGAAAAATATATATATATATTAGATAAACTAGTTAAAAAACGTTAAAAAAGAAAAGGGTAAAAGTTTAAAAAATTTAGCAGAAGAAGAGAAAAAAAATTGAAAAGAAAAAAAAATTAAATTAACTGCAAGGCTAAAGAATCATGGGGAGAAAGCCATGAGTTCTGTGCTTTGCTTTCTCCTCCTCTGGAATTCTGGTGCTCTCCTTGGTATTGAAACTGCCCTCCTTGGTAGGTGAACTTGATCCTGGCTGGGTTTCTTGTTGATCTTCTGGGCAAGGGGCCTGTTGTAGTGATTCTCAATGATTCTCTGCCCCAGGCAGAGTTGCACCGCTTTTACCTGGGGCCGGGCTGAGTAATCCTCTCGGGTTTGCTTTCAGGAGCTTTTGTTCCCTGAGCGCTTTCCGTAGAGTTCCGGAGGACGGGAATGAAGATGGTGGCCTCCCAGTCTCTGGCCCGGAGGAGCCCAGAGCCTGGGGCCCCACTCCTCAGTGCGCCCTCAGAGAACAGCACCCAATTACTCCCGTCACCCTGGCCTCCGGCCACGCTCTAAGCTGACCGAGCCTGAGACCGGTTCAAGGAAACCCCGAGCTGAGAGCTCACTCCTTGGCTCTGTCTCTGTAGCCGGCTTCCCCGTTCTAATACCTGTAAGCTCTGCGACACTCAGACACCCCCGATCCTTCTGTGACCCTGCGGGATCTGAGGCCACCCTGACCCCGCTTGGGCTTCACCCCGGTTAAGCCTCTGGAGCAATGTTCTTCAGCGGAACAGACTTTTAAAAGTCCTGATTTTGTGCTCCGTTGCTCCGCCGCTTGCCGGGAGCCGGCCCCTCCCCCTGAGGTCTATCTTCCCGACGCTTTGGATTCACTTCTCCACCAGTCCTACCTTTCAGAAAGTGGTTGATTTTCTGTTTCTAGAATTGCTGTTCTTCTTCTCTTTGATCTCCCATTGGATTTGTAGGAGTTTGCAATCTTTAGATAAGCTATCTAGCTGATCTCCCGCTACCTGAAGTAGTCTCAGCCTGCTACTTCTCCGCCATCTTGACTCCTCCTACCGAGTATCAGTGGTATTTTGATAGAGATTGCATTCAATGTGTAGCTTGCTCTGGGCAACATAAACATTTTAACAATATTTGTTCTTCCAATCCATGAGCATGGAATGTGTTTCCATTGCTATGTGTCTTCCTCAATTTCTTTCATAAGTGTTCTGTAGTTTTTAGAGCATAGATCCTTTACCTCTTTAGTTAGGTTTATTTCTAGGTATTTTATGGGTTTTGATGCAATTGTAAATGGGGCCACTTTCTTAGTTTCTCTTTCTTCTCCCTTATTGTTAGTGTACAGAAATGCAACTAATTTCTGTGCAATTACTTTATATATTGCCACTTTGTTGAACTCCTGTGTGAGTTCTAGCAATTTTGGGGTAGAGTCTTTTGGATTTTCCATATAGAATATCATGTCATTTGTGAAGAGTGAGAGTTTGACTTCTTCTTTGTCAACTTGAATACCTTTTACTTCTTTTTGTTGTCTGATTGCTGAGGCTAGGACTTTTAGTACTATGCTGCACAAAAACGGTAAGAATGGACATCCCTGTCATCTTCCTGAACTTGAGAGAAAAGCTCTCTGTTTTTCTTCATTGAGAGCAATATTCACTGTGGGCTTTTTGTATGTGGCTTTTATGATATTGAAGTATGTTCCCTCTATCCCTACACTGTGAAGAGTTTTAATCAAGAAAAGATGCTGTATTTTGTTAAATGCTTTTTCTGCATCAATTGAGAGGATCATATGGTTTTCATCCTTTCTTTTATAAATGTGATTTATCACACTGATTGATTAGCACATGTTGAACCACCCTTGCAGCCCAGGAATAAATTCCACTTGGTTGTGGTGAATAATCCTTTTAGTGTACTGGGTTTTTGTTGTTGTTGTTGTTGTTGTTGTTGTTGTTTTGTTTTGTTTTTTGTTTTTTATCCTATTAGCTAGTATCTTGGTGAGAATTTTGGCATCCATGTTCATCAGAGATATTGGTCTGTAATTTTCCTTTTTGGTGAGGTCTTTGTCTGGTTTGGGGAATTAAGGTAATGCTGGCCTCATAGAATGAGTTTGGAAGTTTTCCTTCAATTTCTATTTTTTGAAACAACTTCAGAAAAATAGGATTAATTCTTCTTTAAATATTTGGTAGAATTCCCCCTGGGAAGCCATCTGGCTTTGGACTCTTGTTTGTTGGGAGATTTTTTTATTATTATTACTGTTTCAATTTCCTTGTTGTTTATGGGTCTGTCCAGGTTTTCTGTTTCTTCCTGTTTTGGGTTTGGTAGTTTATATGTTTCTAGGAATACATCCATTTCTTCCAGATTGCCTAATTTGTTGGCGTATGGTTTCTTATAATGTGTTCTTATTATCATTTGTATTTCCTTGGTGTTGATTGACATGGATGGAACAGGAGGGTATTATGCTGAGCAAAATGAGTCAGTCAGAGAAAGATAATTATTATATGGTTTCACTCATATGTAGAATATAAGAAACAACACAGAGAATCATAGGGAAGGAAGGGAAAACTGAATGGAAGAAATCAGAGAGGGAGGGAGACAAACCATGAGTGACCATTTACTATGGGAAACAAACTAAGGGTTGGTGGAAGGGAAGCGGTTGAGAGAAGGGGTAACTGGGTGATGGACATTAAGGAGGGCGTATGATGTGATTTCACTGGGTGTTATATGCAATTGATGAATAACTGAAATCTACATCTGAAACTAATGATGTAGACTATATATTGTTCAACTGAATTTAAACAACAATAAAAAATTAAAAAACAAAACAAAACAAAACAAAACAGTCTTCTTGCCTAAGTGTAGATGTTCAGAATTTGACAGGAGCATTGGACTGGATAGAAATAATGGGTAATGACCACAGAATAAAAACTGATGTTGGCAGAAGCTATGCCTGTAAAAATTACAATAACTGAGGATTCAGATACTGATCTTCATTATAAGCTGTTCCCAAAAGATGAAGATTATCGACTTTGAAGTTAATCGGCTCAGTAAAATGAAAATGGAAACAATTAAGAAAGATTTAATTTTGAAGACTAGAAAGCTGAGCATGAATTATATTTGTTATACTAGAATTTATTCCAGAACAAAACTGTTTCACAGTAAAGTCATGGGTACACTTGTAACTGATGAGGATGCTTCTATGTACAACATCCTCAGGGTCAAAAAGTTCCTGAGGTCAAAACTTTGTGTTAACCTCAATATATTTCCATTAAGTTGTGCAAAAAATAGTCTTATTATTAAAGTGTCCTTTTTTAATAGTTGTTTTCCTTTTTTCATTCATGATTTTGTTTATGTCTTCTCTCGTCCATTCATGGCTAACATCTGTGAGGGCCCTTTGGAAGATTAATGTTAACAATTTAGGAAAGGAATTGTACTCATTTATGCACATGATGTTTTATAGGAAGTTGAAAATATTTCTATGTGGATAAAAAAATTAATTGGTTTCTAAAGGCACAAAATCTTTTCTCCACTTATAAAATTGGTCTTATTTTACTTATATAAATGTGTTTAAAATTAACAAATTTGTACAGAGACAACCCTTCATGTTTTTTCTAGAGTAATATTCTCCATGAAGTAAGGTTTTATAGTATTATGTGCACTCATTTTAATTCATGCCCTTCTTTTAGCAAGAAAAGAAAAATAGTTTTATGGGCTGTGAGCCTAGGGATTATGTTCCTTTTCTCATTTTTTCTGATTCACTGTATTATTGTAGGCAGATCACACTGTCTGGGTCCTCACTATCTCGCCCTTTTTAGAGAAGCCAAAATGCACTTTCGGGGTCATCTCTCCACAGAAGTTATAAGGATCCAGAAGGTCTTGTTTTTGTACTGTCTATAGAAGATGAACATTGGGCCCGAGCTTTTCATCACATTGGAAATCTAGATTCTAAACACCCAAGGGCTGGGACCATGTCATAGAATCCACTGGAACTCCCCCAGATAGGGTAAGAATTTCTCCTTGCTGATGAAATCCTGGAGCCTGGTGGAAAAAAGTCTTTCTTGGGAAGAGGTGGTGAGAATCATCTTGGAGAAGAAGAGACCCCTCTGGCTCTCTGTAGGTACCCAAAGAACATTGCCTATCTAGGGATTGGTGCATTGAGATTTTATTAATGATAATTTATGGGTGTGGCCAGATGGTGAAGAGCTACAGGCACTTCTCCATATCTGCCTTGGCCAGGTGGGAGGCGTAAACCACTCTAGTTATATGTCTGGAGCCATCTTTGCAAGACACATGGAAGCATTTCTGTCCTCAGCCTGTCTAGGGCCTTCTTGGGTTTCACCTGGAGCTTCCTCCTCCAGGTATAGAATCTTATATTTTACCTTACTCCAGATCAGAACAGAAAGTTTCCCAATCTTTCCCAGTTGCAGAAATAGCAAATATGTGGGGATGCTGGGCAGAATGTGATTTCCCATCTGGGAGGCAGGTGTCATCTGGTGGGTCAGCCAGGGTGTTGCCCTGGCTCTGGGTGCCAGGTTGGTAGCACTGCTTCCTGGGGGCTAGAGAACATATTCCAGGCTGGG
>NW_022632652.1:0-9736 GCF_010015895.1 Lontra canadensis | reverse complement strand
CAACTCCCTTCTCCTAACTCCCCATGTCCTCCATGCTATTTGTTATGCTCCACAAATAAGTGAAACCATATGATAATTGACTCTCTCTGCTTGACTTATTTCACTCAGCATAATCTCTTCCAGTCCCATCCATGTTGCTACAAAAGTTGGGTATTCATCCTTTCTGATGGAGGCATAATACTCCATAGTGTATATGGACCATGTCTTCCTTATCCATTCGTCCGTTGAAGGGCATCTTGGTTCTTTCCACAGTTTGGCAGCCGTGGCCATTGCTGCTATAAACATTGGGGTACAGATGGCCCTTCTTTTCACTACATCTGTTTCTTTGGGGTAAATACCCAGTAGTGCAATTGCAGGGTCATAGGGAAGTTCTATTTTTAATTTCTTGAGGAATCTCCACACTGCTCTCCAAAGAGGCTGCACCAACTTGCATTCCCACCAACAGTATAAGAGGGTTCCCCTTTCTCCACATCCCCTCCAACACATGTTGTTTCCTGTCTTGCTAACTTTGGCCAAAGAATGGATATGTTTAAGAGACATTTCAGAGGTAAAATCAATAGACTTCAGTGTTAAATTCAATTCACAGTGGTGGTTAGGAAAGGGAAACTAGAAAAATGGCCCTAAAATCATTTAAATATTTTAACTCCAATAAATTGTAATACTTTTTGTCATCTTTAACAATCTTGAACTCAACTGTAAACTCATAAGTAATGGAGAAAATTTGGGGGAGGAGGGAATCTTGTTTGAAACCAGATATAATATTTAACATATTTAGCAACTTACATGGTCTGGGCCCCAAACTAATTGGAAAAAATGCTTAAAAGGTCCTAGAGGCCTCCTTCTAAACTCAGGAGGTGGACTTAGGGGGAAGGTATGAGAAGGGGTTACATGTGGTAGGAGGCCCAGAGTATAAGTTACTTACCCAGAAATACGAAAACATTTCAAAATTTTGCCAGTGGTCACAAACTTTTAGATCATCAGCCTTACTTCAATCCCTTTGGTGCCTCCCCACCCAATTCTCTCAAGTGAAGTGCAAAACTTTGCTGTAGTTCCCAAGACGTGGACCATGCATCAGCCTCATTTCCCCAGCTTTATCTCAGTTCCAATCCCTCATCTTATCTTCACTCCCCAGCTCTCTGAAATCCCAAACTGTAAAGCCTGCAGAAATACCTCTCCTGAAAACTCTCATCTGTGCTTCTTCCAGCACGCTCCTTGTTATCCTTCTGGCCCTATCCTGATGAGGTATCTCAGAGAAGTTTCTCCTGACTTTCCAGTATTGTAAAGAGGAAACAAAGACACGTTTTCTTTTTACATCCCATGGGTACCCTGTTCTTCTCCTTCCAGTATTCAGACAATTGGAATTACATAATTTCTTGGGTAATTATTTGTTTCCAGTTTGTCTTCTATATTAGACTCACTAAACTTCATGAGGGCAGGAATGAGGTCAGCTTTTCTCACCATCTTTTTCTTAAAACCTCACATAGAGCTAGCAATATCAAAGGCACTAAAAAGTAGCCAAAATGGTTTCCTCAGCAGGAAGAGAGAGAAGACAGTGCCTATTCACTTACTATTGTTGATTAGGGGAGGTTTGGGACATTCAGATGGAAATTATCACTTTTAGAACTCCTACATACCCAAGTACTGACCTTGGAACTTATTTTTATTTCATTAAGTTTCACTATAACCTATAACTGTAATTACAGCTATAGTAGGCATTATCCTGTTTTTTTAGGTAAGGAAGCCAAGGTTTAGAAAAGTAAAGAAACTGGCTCAGCCTCACTTATCTAATAAGTGTCAGAGTAAGGATTTAAAAAAAAAAAATTGCACTACTGTTTCCCAAACCTGGTTATTGAACTTTCCCTAGCATATGAGGATGCCATCATAACTGCCAGCAGGTAACAGATAACAAGAAGATAGAAGAATTTTGCTAGAGACTCTTATAGTGAGAAGGGGCAGCTGGTGGCATGGCCTGAAATGAAACCACTCAAATCAGCCAGTCATAGAGGGGACCAGGCAGGGTGGTTCATAATATCACTGGTATTACAATGATTATTACAGTAATTGATGTCCATGAAATGGTGACCTTAACCCAACAAAAAGACTCATTTATTCTTGAGGAATTCTGTTTAATAAGGAAGTATGTGTGTATTTAGAAGGTTTTCATTAAGATTTTTTAATAGTTATCTTTTTAATAGTGTTTTTATATGGGGGTTTGTGTGTGTGTGTGTGTGTGTGTGTGTGTGTTTTACATATCTAGGAAACCTGTTTCTTCTAAAGACATTCTTCTTTGTCCAGATCAATATGGCATTGCATACTTCCAGCTTAGACCACACAATTTGGCTCAGAATATTTAGTTCCTTTCCAAAGCTAAAGGAAGACATAAAGATCCAACAAGATAGAAACCTAATCCATTGATAACGAATCTGATTAGCATGCTTTTTCCTGTGAAACTGATGGGCATTGATTCATTTACCACCAATTAGAGGCTTTTTGCCTTGGGAAAATCACCATCATTTTGGTAGAAATGAATCTGGTAAAACAGGTTTTCAAAACAGAAGTTGAAAAATTGGTGTGACTAGTCTCTACAATGATTATAAAAACTCACCTCATTGTTTTCATGTCTTCCCTGGCATTCTTGTGTGTAGCTACGACTTTATTCATTTACCAGTTTTTCCTACACTGCTGATTTCTGATGAACACTCTGTTTCATTTTTAAAATGTTGCTTTTAGCCACAGAGATATATCATAAACTTCATATGGTCATCATTTCTTTCTATTATCTGTGAGAATCCAGCACTAAGAAATGTTGCATGATTCATTATTACAATGTGTGATATTACTATGAGGTGAACACGCCCAGTGAGCAATGGTTTTATAGGTCAAGATTTGTAAAGAGTATAGAGATGAGGAACACCTGGTGGCTCAGTCGGTTAAGAATCTGCCTTTAGTTCAGGTCACGATCCCAGTGTCCTGTGATCAAGTCCCACACGGGGCTCCTGCTCAGTGAGAAGCCAGCTTCTTTCTCTGCCTGCTGCTCCCCCTGCTTGTGTGCTCTCTCTCTCCCTCTGACAAATAAATAAATTCTTCAAAGAAAAAGAATATAGAGATTAGTTCTCTGTTATCCATCCCACACTTTCACCTGCATAAAAAGATTGGGGAATATATGCCTTCTCAAAACATCATATTTGCCAATATACATGGGAGGAAGTTTTTTCTAAAAATTTCTGTTCTCAAGAAAAGAATCACTTCTAGGCTCACCCATCCCCCCATCCTTCTCCCCTCTCAAACCCTCACTGTGTGTCTCAGAGTCCACAGCCTCTTGTGGTTCGTATTCCTCTCTGATTCCCAGCCCCCTTCACTTTTCCTTTCCTTCTCCTAATGTCCTCATTGTTATTCCTTACGCTCCACAAGTAAGTGAAACCATATGATAATTGTCTCTCCGTTTGACTTATTTCACTCAGCATAATCTAACAATTAATCCATTTTCCTTTCTGTATCACATTCAGTTTAAGGGTATATGCGTGTTCACGACTAGAAGAGACAGAAGTGGCATTTGCAATGCTGCTAATATTTTACTTATCTGAGTGGTGGGTATACAGTTGTATATTCTTTGAAAATTTATTTAGCTGTAGACTAATGATTTGTATACTTAAGTTACATATCAATAAAAAAATTTTAAAAAGAAAAAAAGAAAAGAATCACTTTATTTAGAAACTTTTAAAAGTATCTCATATCTAGGGTGCCCTCTCAATTATTTCAAAAAACTTATTATTTTTATAAGGAAGTTTACCCTGAAATTACCTCAATCAATACTAGTTCTGGGTGTTCACAATACCTTACTGAATTAATGGAAAACTAAATTTAAAAAGCCAAAGAAATTTAATACAGTTTGTCACTGTTTGGAGGGAATATTCTCCCAACCGCAAGTATTATTAGATACTGTTACCAAAAAAGCCCTTAAAAAACTACTTAAAATATACATTTACATACACATGCACATGCACACATCAAAATGTGGCTTGGGATAGAATTTCCAAGGAGAACATATAAGATATATGAATTTTTTTAAAGTATGTAAGTCAAACAATTTAGATGAGAGTGAAGATGATGCACTCTAGCAAAGTGTTGGCATGACTCTGAAAGGGGCTCTATGAAAGCAAAGACACTTCTGAATAGTCTGAACAATACTATTTTCTAAGTGTGAGAGTGGATGAAATACTATTTCTACATTAACATTATTAATATGATATGACTCTGAATGTCATTATAAATGAATACCACATATATAGAGAGAGGGACAGAGTGAGAGAGAGAGAGAGAGAACTCTTTTCTCTATAAGCTTAAATTTGCTCCCTAAATTATTTTAGGTATCTTTTCCTTGGGAAAATGAATGATCACCTTTTTTGAAAGTGGGGTGTATATCTTTAAAAAAAAACTGTTATATTACCCACTGCCTAATAGAGTGCCTGGAATATTCTAATTGTTTTAAAATATTAATTAATATATGAAATAATTAACATCACTTGTACATGAGAAAGAAGAGGTGTCAGACATCTCCAATTGAATCCATAAACATAATGGCTTCATGACACCCTTGTCAATAGATCCACTTTGAGATTCCTGAAGCTAACAAAACACATAGACTCTTTGAATGGAAGTCATATCAGAGATCATCTATCCAATCTCTATATTTTACAGATGAGGAAATCACAGAGCAATTAAATGCTCTCCTAGAGGAGACACGGACTTAGAACTCTGATCTTCCTGTTCAATGGTATTACTGAGTCAATCTCTTTGGGTAGTTCAATCCAGTCTCTGATTTGTATTTCAAGTTGAAAGCAGGCAGAATCTTTTGTTTGAGAATGGGATCTATTGAGGAAGGCAAACATATATTAAATGGGCCCTAAGAACTAATGGACAATGAGGGAAAAGTAGGGTGATACAAAATCTAAACAGATGCTCTCCCAAGTGTTCATGATCTGCTATGGGAGTTAGTCACCTAATCATAGAGAAATGCATTTACCTTTTTGGTTTTGACAAGTTTTCAGTTGTGATAGGTCTTAGTTCAGTTGACAGCCTGTAAGCTGTAGGGCAGAACTCCTATACCAGAGGACCAGAAGGAAAACACATACGGGAGGTACAGCAAAGTGTTCTCAGATGCTCACTCAGCAGATCATGCATTTGTGCCCTATAAAAATCAATAAAAGTGTCTCTCTTCCCTGGCATGATGTATTCTTTGTCAAAAAATCGCTGTCTCTAATAGGGATTCAAACAGAAATAATGGGTGTATCACTAACAGTCTTAGCAGAAATACCCAAATTGTTGAGTTTATAAAAATCCATCTGAGTGCTTGTAACTGTCAAAATACACAAATATCCCCCCAGTCTTGACTTTTTCCCTTTAATCTCTTATTTTCCTCACTCA
Organism: Lontra canadensis; assembly: GCF_010015895.1. Classification (NCBI taxonomy): domain Eukaryota; kingdom Metazoa; phylum Chordata; class Mammalia; order Carnivora; family Mustelidae; genus Lontra; species Lontra canadensis. The sequence goes on along the minus strand of NW_022632652.1, from coordinate 4,312 downwards.
AATTAACAGCTTCAGTGTATCTTAAACTGAAGCTACCCTGGACTTAGTTAACCATGTTAAATTTGCAAACAGGTTTCAGAGGAGATGCACCCATCTTAAGCAGCAATGCGTATATAATTGAGACCCAGGCTATATATATACAAAGCAGACACGTGCCTTTATAAGCCTGCAAGAAAGGAGGCTATGTTTCTAACACTGCTAATAACACACATGTCTCACTTACTAAGTACAAAATATCCCCCAAAACACTTTACTTGTATTAGTTTATATAATCCTCCTATCATCTTCCCCTAGTGCAGATGAAGAAACTGAAGCTCAGACAGGTAAAATAATTTACCCAAGCTCAGAGAGGTGAAGTAATTTAACACAAATAGTAAGTTTTGGTGGAGCCAAGGTCTGGCTCTAGAATTTGTGCTCTTATTTATGATTTCATTCTACAGCCTGGTTTGTCAATTGCTATTTTTACTCACTTTGTGAGCTGCATATCTGATTACCTTTCTTACTTTAATGAAAAATTTTCTTAATACTTTAATCCTTCAATTAAGATTATAGTTTATATTATGTAAATTATTTCTATTATTAACTAAAACAATCTTTGTGCTTATAGAAAATACCAAGATTTAGATGTATCTCCCATCTGAAGGGCTCACAATATAGGCAAATGTGGAATTTCTCTAGCTTCCCATGTAGTTTGTGGCATTGTAAGTTTGTGGATTATTTGAGCACCGAAAGTTGCTGCTGCTTCTTCTTCTTCTTCTTCTTTTTCTTCTTCTTCTTCTTCCTTTTTTTAAGAATCAGGGATGACTTAAATAATAAAACATGACCTAGAATGAATTACAGTATCTGAATTCATTTCTTCAACCAGTGTGTTTGTGGGCCCAAGGTTGAAAGCAATTAGGTGTGAGTTATTACACTATCTTCTGTGCTCTAGACGGTTTTATGATGATTATAAAATTTTATTATTAATGGTTCACTGTTTTTGGAGGAGTTGTTAATTTAAACATATATATTTATATTGTTAATTAATGAATAGGACAAAATTAGCTTGGTGAAATCTTTCTAGAGACCAGAAGCAGTTGAGGAGTGAGAAGATGTTGTTGGCAGCTGTAGGAGCTATAAGTTAGGCCTCGAGAGAAGCAGTGTGTTGCAGTGTGTTGCAGTTTGATCAATGGCTATTAGAGCCATGGGGGGCTATGAAGACCATCTTGTCCAACTTCTTTGTTTAAGAAACAGGGAAAACAAGTGACTTGCCCAGGATCACAACACCAGGTCATGGCAAAACCAGGTCAGCTTAGTCAAAGACACTCAGGATCCTGGCTCCCAGGCCACTGTCTCTCATTTTCAATAACTGAAGAAGATATGACGGAATAGCTGGGTAGGAATGGATGACATCGTTAGAAAAAAAAAAAAAAAAACAAGAAAAACTGTAAAAAGTAAAACAGAGTTTCAGTTTAATTGGGCTTGTCTAAGTGTTAAAATAATGCCTGGTTGTTTGTATAGAGAAGTTGAAAGAGAAGGAGGAATCAAGAAACTTGTTGATAAGGTAGGTTGAGGCGTCCAGGGTTGTGATATGGAGGAGATTGTATTAAAGCACATGGGATAAGCAATATTTTCCTAAGAATTCATTTTTTACATGTTGTAACCACAACTGGACAAACCAGCTTACCCCAGCAGCTATGTAGGTAATGACGGGGAGGAGCCCAAGAAACGGTCACATATAATTTCTAACTCCGGACCTTCTCTTGCCTTGCTTTGTAGCTCCTCTCCATCCCTCATCCCAAAATCCTTTCCTCCTGCTCACTGAACTGTGAAAAATATTTTCTTGGGCAAATTTAGTCACAGAAGAGCAACTGAAAACTGATTGGATTTTTCCATGGGTTAGGCAAGAGAAAGGATGTGCAGCACTTGGTAAAGTTTTTCTCAAAGAAATTGGTGATAGAAGCAACCATGCAGAACTGCTCGTACATCAAGCCAAAGTCTATCTTTCTAAAGAGCAAAACAAGGTCTCATTCCTGTTGGGATTCTCCAGAGAGGTCTTAGACAAGTGACCAAAATGAATGTGACATTGAGAACATAGGTGTATGCGTGTATATATATTTTTCCTTCTATTAGAACTCTAAATGTTTGCCAAGCAAAGCCATACTGAAAGCCATTGTCAATTCAATCTAACTGAGCAGTGACTGACAGCACCTTCTCAACTTAGCTCTTACCTGTTTCTGATTGAGTTATTGCCTGGGCTCCTGGGAGCATGACCTGGATCCTCCCAGTGTACTATTCTAGTCTCTTGATCAGAGACAGAAACAGTTCATCAGAAAAGAACCACATTTTGCAGAAATGAACATGCTTTACTTCAAGCTCAGTATTACACTCTCGCTATTGGAAATAAATTCACTGACCTAGACCAATGTATCATCTAAATCCCTTTTTTCTGGAAAGCCAAAGACTCTCTCTCTCGGCCCATCTAAGTTGAACATAATGCTCTTTCCATACCACTAGATATTTTTCACTGTGAATTCTATGAATATAACAGGCAATTATAAAATAGAGTAAATCACTTCACTAGGCAATGCCCCGTCTTATCTAATTCTATGAAAGAGACAATGTTTTGTGAGGTCTCCATTTCTTCTCTCTAAACACCCATCCCTGTGCTGACTACTAACTATATTTTAGGGAAAAGGACTATTCATTTGAGTTTCAAAACCTAAAACCCTTATATCATGTCTAATACTCCAAAAGATGGCTTCTATTCACCCCCTCAGATAAAATCCCCAAATTCCACATTTCTCAGTACACAAAATTGTCAGAAACCCAGGAATCTTTGATTTTTGTCTTACTTTGGTTTAGCTTTCATTTTTAACCAATTAGGGCTAACCCTCTCCTATTATGATAAATCAAGGTACATGGCTCTAAGGAAATGGGTCTTTCTCTCTGAGTTCTAATCATTGGAACTTGATGCTGCTATTTTATTTTCCACTTGTGTCTTGATCTAAAGTAACCTCTTTCGTTCTGTCCTCAGTCTATTTTTGCACTTAAATGCTATGAAAAGTAGATTTTTTAAAAAATTTTGGTTATGCTGTGTTATTCTCTAAAATTCCCTACATGGTGAAATGTAAATACCATAGTTAAAAATGAATTATTCCATAAAGGGGAAAATATTTACTGAAGGCAATGGAGAAATAAATCTGTATCTTAGTGTTAGGTGTAAAATACACAGTATTTTACTATAAGTCCTTGGGAAAAGGCAAGGCAGAGCAGGAAGGAGAAGCCTATGAACTTGTATTAGCATCTACCACTCCCAGTTTAATACGGCATTGCCTATTTAGCTCTCCCCTTAAATTTGCAATTCTTAAAAAATATTTTACTTAAACTTTTCTCCACAGCATATATTTTAAGAAGGAAGAAGTAAAAAAGACAGAAAACATCACATATTATAATAAAAAACTCAGATTTTTTTTCCAGAAACATATTTCCAGAAACAATCTGACTTTATCTCAAGGCTGGATCCTCTCAGTGTATTATTGAGACCCCTTCCTCTCCTTAAATATGTTCTTTTTTGGATGAGTTTGCAAATTTTAGACTCACTGATGAAGAGGGAAAAAATGTCAAGGAAGCATATTCTGTTTCATTTGTGATAATATCCAACCTAAGTCTGAATATAAAGTTGCCGCATATTATTGAATTTTTTTAAAGATTTTATTTATTTATTTGAGAGAGAGAGAGAGAGTGAGAGAGAGCATGAGAAGGGAGAAGGTCAGAGGGAGAAGCAGACTTCCTGCAGAGCTAGGAGCCTGATGCAGGACTCAATCCCAGGACTCCGGGATCATGACCTTAGCTGAAGGCAGTCGCTTAACCAGCTGAGCCACCCAGGTGCCCACATTATTGAATTTTTAAAATACACAGTTGAGGCATTTAACACTGAACTAGGTAAGTGCCTAGATAGATGATAGATAGATAGATAGATAGATAGATAGATAGAAAAATAGATCGATCTAGTGAGCCAGTTATTATATTTTAAAAATTTCTTATACAAATCTTTGAAGTCAGAAATAATGCTATCTTCTTTTTTTATCATTTTTTAATTTATTTTCAACATAACAGTATTCATTGTTTTTGTACCACACCCTGTGCTCCATGCAATCCGTGCCCTCTCTAATACCCACCACCTGGTTCCCCCAACCTCCCACCCCCCCCACCTCTTCAAACCCTTCAGATTGTTTTTCAGAGTCCATAGTCTCTCATTGTTCACCTCCCCTTCCAATTTCCCTCAACTCCCTTCTCCTAACTCCCCATGTCCTCCATGCTATTTGTTATG
>NW_022632651.1:0-9737 GCF_010015895.1 Lontra canadensis | reverse complement strand
CATAACAAATAGCATGGAGGACATGGGGAGTTAGGAGAAGGGAGTTGAGGGAAATTGGAAGGGGAGGTGAACAATGAGAGACTATGGACTCTGAAAAACAATCTGAAGGGTTTGAAGAGGTGGGGGGGGTGGGAGGTTGGGGGAACCAGGTGGTGGGTATTAGAGAGGGCACGGATTGCATGGAGCACAGGGTGTGGTACAAAAACAATGAATACTGTTATGTTGAAAATAAATTAAAAAATGATAAAAAAAGAAGATAGCATTATTTCTGACTTCAAAGATTTGTATAAGAAATTTTTAAAATATAATAACTGGCTCACTAGATCGATCTATTTTTCTATCTATCTATCTATCTATCTATCTATCTATCATCTATCTAGGCACTTACCTAGTTCAGTGTTAAATGCCTCAACTGTGTATTTTAAAAATTCAATAATGTGGGCACCTGGGTGGCTCAGCTGGTTAAGCGACTGCCTTCAGCTAAGGTCATGATCCCGGAGTCCTGGGATTGAGTCCTGCATCAGGCTCCTAGCTCTGCAGGAAGTCTGCTTCTCCCTCTGACCTTCTCCCTTCTCATGCTCTCTCTCACTCTCTCTCTCTCTCTCAAATAAATAAATAAAATCTTTAAAAAAATTCAATAATATGCGGCAACTTTATATTCAGACTTAGGTTGGATATTATCACAAATGAAACAGAATATGCTTCCTTGACATTTTTTCCCTCTTCATCAGTGAGTCTAAAATTTGCAAACTCATCCAAAAAAGAACATATTTAAGGAGAGGAAGGGGTCTCAATAATACACTGAGAGGATCCAGCCTTGAGATAAAGTCAGATTGTTTCTGGAAATATGTTTCTGGAAAAAAAATCTGAGTTTTTTATTATAATATGTGATGTTTTCTGTCTTTTTTACTTCTTCCTTCTTAAAATATATGCTGTGGAGAAAAGTTTAAGTAAAATATTTTTTAAGAATTGCAAATTTAAGGGGAGAGCTAAATAGGCAATGCCGTATTAAACTGGGAGTGGTAGATGCTAATACAAGTTCATAGGCTTCTCCTTCCTGCTCTGCCTTGCCTTTTCCCAAGGACTTATAGTAAAATACTGTGTATTTTACACCTAACACTAAGATACAGATTTATTTCTCCATTGCCTTCAGTAAATATTTTCCCCTTTATGGAATAATTCATTTTTAACTATGGTATTTACATTTCACCATGTAGGGAATTTTAGAGAATAACATAGCATAACCAAAATTTTTTAAAAAATCTACTTTTCATAGCATTTAAGTGCAAAAATAGACTGAGGACAGAACGAAAGAGGTTACTTTAGATCAAGACACAAGTGGAAAATAAAATAGCAGCATCAAGTTCCAATGATTAGAACTCAGAGAGAAAGACCCATTTCCTTAGAGCCATGTACCTTGATTTATCATAATAGGAGAGGGTTAGCCCTAATTGGTTAAAAATGAAAGCTAAACCAAAGTAAGACAAAAATCAAAGATTCCTGGGTTTCTGACAATTTTGTGTACTGAGAAATGTGGAATTTGGGGATTTTATCTGAGGGGGTGAATAGAAGCCATCTTTTGGAGTATTAGACATGATATAAGGGTTTTAGGTTTTGAAACTCAAATGAATAGTCCTTTTCCCTAAAATATAGTTAGTAGTCAGCACAGGGATGGGTGTTTAGAGAGAAGAAATGGAGACCTCACAAAACATTGTCTCTTTCATAGAATTAGATAAGACGGGGCATTGCCTAGTGAAGTGATTTACTCTATTTTATAATTGCCTGTTATATTCATAGAATTCACAGTGAAAAATATCTAGTGGTATGGAAAGAGCATTATGTTCAACTTAGATGGGCCGAGAGAGAGAGTCTTTGGCTTTCCAGAAAAAAGGGATTTAGATGATACATTGGTCTAGGTCAGTGAATTTATTTCCAATAGCGAGAGTGTAATACTGAGCTTGAAGTAAAGCATGTTCATTTCTGCAAAATGTGGTTCTTTTCTGATGAACTGTTTCTGTCTCTGATCAAGAGACTAGAATAGTACACTGGGAGGATCCAGGTCATGCTCCCAGGAGCCCAGGCAATAACTCAATCAGAAACAGGTAAGAGCTAAGTTGAGAAGGTGCTGTCAGTCACTGCTCAGTTAGATTGAATTGACAATGGCTTTCAGTATGGCTTTGCTTGGCAAACATTTAGAGTTCTAATAGAAGGAAAAATATATATACACACATACACCTATGTTCTCAATGTCAAATTCATTTTGGTCACTTGTCTAAGACCTCTCTGGAGAATCCCAACAGGAATGAGACTTTGTTTTGCTCTTTAGAAAGATAGACTTTGGCTTGATGTACGAGCAGTTCTGCATGGTTGCTTCTATCACCAATTTCTTTGAGAAAAACTTTACCAAGTGCTGCACATCCTTTCTCTTGCCTAACCCATGGAAAAATCCAATCAGTTTTCAGTTGCTCTTCTGTGACTAAATTTGCCCAAGAAAATATTTTTCACAGTTCAGTGAGCAGGAGGAAAGGATTTTGGGATGAGGGATGGAGAGGAGCTACAAAGCAAGGCAAGAGAAGGTCCGGAGTTAGAAATTATATGTGACCGTTTCTTGGGCTCCTCCCCGTCATTACCTACATAGCTGCTGGGGTAAGCTGGTTTGTCCAGTTGTGGTTACAACATGTAAAAAATGAATTCTTAGGAAAATATTGCTTATCCCATGTGCTTTAATACAATCTCCTCCATATCACAACCCTGGATGCCTCAACCTACCTTATCAACAAGTTTCTTGATTCCTCCTTCTCTTTCAACTTCTCTATACAAACAACCAGGCATTATTTTAACACTTAGACAAGCCCAATTAAACTGAAACTCTGTTTTACTTTTTACAGTTTTTCTTGTTTTTTTTTTTTTTTTTCTAACGATGTCATCCATTCCTACCCAGCTATTCAGTCATATCTTCTTCAGTTATTGAAAATGAGAGACAGTGGCCTGGGAGCCAGGATCCTGAGTGTCTTTGACTAAGCTGACCTGGTTTTGCCATGAACTGGTGTTGTGATCCTGGGCAAGTCACTTGTTTTCCCTGTTTCTTAAACAAAGAAGTTGGACAAGATGGTCTTCATAGCCCCCCATGGCTCTAATAGCCATTGATCAAACTGCAACACACTGCAACACACTGCTTCTCTCGAGGCCTAACTTATAGCTCCTACAGCTGCCAACAACATCTTCTCACTCCTCAACTGCTTCTGGTCTCTAGAAAGATTTCACCAAGCTAATTTTGTCCTATTCATTAATTAACAATATAAATATATATGTTTAAATTAACAACTCCTCCAAAAACAGTGAACCATTAATAATAAAATTTTATAATCATCATAAAACCGTCTAGAGCACAGAAGATAGTGTAATAACTCACACCTAATTGCTTTCAACCTTGGGCCCACAAACACACTGGTTGAAGAAATGAATTCAGATACTGTAATTCATTCTAGGTCATGTTTTATTATTTAAGTCATCCCTGATTCTTAAAAAAAGGAAGAAGAAGAAGAAGAAAAAGAAGAAGAAGAAGAAGAAGCAGCAGCAACTTTCGGTGCTCAAATAATCCACAAACTTACAATGCCACAAACTACATGGGAAGCTAGAGAAATTCCACATTTGCCTATATTGTGAGCCCTTCAGATGGGAGATACATCTAAATCTTGGTATTTTCTATAAGCACAAAGATTGTTTTAGTTAATAATAGAAATAATTTACATAATATAAACTATAATCTTAATTGAAGGATTAAAGTATTAAGAAAATTTTTCATTAAAGTAAGAAAGGTAATCAGATATGCAGCTCACAAAGTGAGTAAAAATAGCAATTGACAAACCAGGCTGTAGAATGAAATCATAAATAAGAGCACAAATTCTAGAGCCAGACCTTGGCTCCACCAAAACTTACTATTTGTGTTAAATTACTTCACCTCTCTGAGCTTGGGTAAATTATTTTACCTGTCTGAGCTTCAGTTTCTTCATCTGCACTAGGGGAAGATGATAGGAGGATTATATAAACTAATACAAGTAAAGTGTTTTGGGGGATATTTTGTACTTAGTAAGTGAGACATGTGTGTTATTAGCAGTGTTAGAAACATAGCCTCCTTTCTTGCAGGCTTATAAAGGCACGTGTCTGCTTTGTATATATATAGCCTGGGTCTCAATTATATACGCATTGCTGCTTAAGATGGGTGCATCTCCTCTGAAACCTGTTTGCAAATTTAACATGGTTAACTAAGTCCAGGGTAGCTTCAGTTTAAGATACACTGAAGCTGTTAATTTGAGTGAGGAAAATAAGAGATTAAAGGGAAAAAGTCAAGACTGGGGGGATATTTGTGTATTTTGACAGTTACAAGCACTCAGATGGATTTTTATAAACTCAACAATTTGGGTATTTCTGCTAAGACTGTTAGTGATACACCCATTATTTCTGTTTGAATCCCTACTAGAGACAGCGATTTTTTGACAAAGAATACATCATGCCAGGGAAGAGAGACACTTTTATTGATTTTTATAGGGCACAAATGCATGGTCTGCTGAGTGAGCATCTGAGAACACTTTGCTGTACCTCCCGTATGTGTTTTCCTTCTGGTCCTCTGGTATAGGAGTTCTGCCCTACAGCTTACAGGCTGTCAACTGAACTAAGACCTATCACAACTGAAAACTTGTCAAAACCAAAAAGGTAAATGCATTTCTCTATGATTAGGTGACTAACTCCCATAGCAGATCATGAACACTTGGGAGAGCATCTGTTTAGATTTTGTATCACCCTACTTTTCCCTCATTGTCCATTAGTTCTTAGGGCCCATTTAATATATGTTTGCCTTCCTCAATAGATCCCATTCTCAAACAAAAGATTCTGCCTGCTTTCAACTTGAAATACAAATCAGAGACTGGATTGAACTACCCAAAGAGATTGACTCAGTAATACCATTGAACAGGAAGATCAGAGTTCTAAGTCCGTGTCTCCTCTAGGAGAGCATTTAATTGCTCTGTGATTTCCTCATCTGTAAAATATAGAGATTGGATAGATGATCTCTGATATGACTTCCATTCAAAGAGTCTATGTGTTTTGTTAGCTTCAGGAATCTCAAAGTGGATCTATTGACAAGGGTGTCATGAAGCCATTATGTTTATGGATTCAATTGGAGATGTCTGACACCTCTTCTTTCTCATGTACAAGTGATGTTAATTATTTCATATATTAATTAATATTTTAAAACAATTAGAATATTCCAGGCACTCTATTAGGCAGTGGGTAATATAACAGTTTTTTTTTAAAGATATACACCCCACTTTCAAAAAAGGTGATCATTCATTTTCCCAAGGAAAAGATACCTAAAATAATTTAGGGAGCAAATTTAAGCTTATAGAGAAAAGAGTTCTCTCTCTCTCTCTCACTCTGTCCCTCTCTCTATATATGTGGTATTCATTTATAATGACATTCAGAGTCATATCATATTAATAATGTTAATGTAGAAATAGTATTTCATCCACTCTCACACTTAGAAAATAGTATTGTTCAGACTATTCAGAAGTGTCTTTGCTTTCATAGAGCCCCTTTCAGAGTCATGCCAACACTTTGCTAGAGTGCATCATCTTCACTCTCATCTAAATTGTTTGACTTACATACTTTAAAAAAATTCATATATCTTATATGTTCTCCTTGGAAATTCTATCCCAAGCCACATTTTGATGTGTGCATGTGCATGTGTATGTAAATGTATATTTTAAGTAGTTTTTTAAGGGCTTTTTTGGTAACAGTATCTAATAATACTTGCGGTTGGGAGAATATTCCCTCCAAACAGTGACAAACTGTATTAAATTTCTTTGGCTTTTTAAATTTAGTTTTCCATTAATTCAGTAAGGTATTGTGAACACCCAGAACTAGTATTGATTGAGGTAATTTCAGGGTAAACTTCCTTATAAAAATAATAAGTTTTTTGAAATAATTGAGAGGGCACCCTAGATATGAGATACTTTTAAAAGTTTCTAAATAAAGTGATTCTTTTCTTTTTTTCTTTTTAAAATTTTTTTATTGATATGTAACTTAAGTATACAAATCATTAGTCTACAGCTAAATAAATTTTCAAAGAATATACAACTGTATACCCACCACTCAGATAAGTAAAATATTAGCAGCATTGCAAATGCCACTTCTGTCTCTTTCTAGTCGTGAACACGCATATACCCTTAAACTGAATGTGATACAGAAAGGAAAATGGATTAATTGTTAGATTATGCTGAGTGAAATAAGTCAAACGGAGAGACAATTATCATATGGTTTCACTTACTTGTGGAGCATAAGGAATAACAATGAGGACATTAGGAGAAGGAAAGGAAAAGTGAAGGGGGCTGGGAATCAGAGAGGAATACGAACCACAAGAGGCTGTGGACTCTGAGACACACAGTGAGGGTTTGAGAGGGGAGAAGGATGGGGGGATGGGTGAGCCTAGAAGTGATTCTTTTCTTGAGAACAGAAATTTTTAGAAAAAACTTCCTCCCATGTATATTGGCAAATATGATGTTTTGAGAAGGCATATATTCCCCAATCTTTTTATGCAGGTGAAAGTGTGGGATGGATAACAGAGAACTAATCTCTATATTCTTTTTCTTTGAAGAATTTATTTATTTGTCAGAGGGAGAGAGAGAGCACACAAGCAGGGGGAGCAGCAGGCAGAGAAAGAAGCTGGCTTCTCACTGAGCAGGAGCCCCGTGTGGGACTTGATCACAGGACACTGGGATCGTGACCTGAACTAAAGGCAGATTCTTAACCGACTGAGCCACCAGGTGTTCCTCATCTCTATACTCTTTACAAATCTTGACCTATAAAACCATTGCTCACTGGGCGTGTTCACCTCATAGTAATATCACACATTGTAATAATGAATCATGCAACATTTCTTAGTGCTGGATTCTCACAGATAATAGAAAGAAATGATGACCATATGAAGTTTATGATATATCTCTGTGGCTAAAAGCAACATTTTAAAAATGAAACAGAGTGTTCATCAGAAATCAGCAGTGTAGGAAAAACTGGTAAATGAATAAAGTCGTAGCTACACACAAGAATGCCAGGGAAGACATGAAAACAATGAGGTGAGTTTTTATAATCATTGTAGAGACTAGTCACACCAATTTTTCAACTTCTGTTTTGAAAACCTGTTTTACCAGATTCATTTCTACCAAAATGATGGTGATTTTCCCAAGGCAAAAAGCCTCTAATTGGTGGTAAATGAATCAATGCCCATCAGTTTCACAGGAAAAAGCATGCTAATCAGATTCGTTATCAATGGATTAGGTTTCTATCTTGTTGGATCTTTATGTCTTCCTTTAGCTTTGGAAAGGAACTAAATATTCTGAGCCAAATTGTGTGGTCTAAGCTGGAAGCATGCAATGCCATATTGATCTGGACAAAGAAGAATGTCTTTAGAAGAAACAGGTTTCCTAGATATGTAAAACACACACACACACACACACACACACACACACAAACCCCCATATAAAAACACTATTAAAAAGATAACTATTAAAAAATCTTAATGAAAACCTTCTAAATACACACATACTTCCTTATTAAACAGAATTCCTCAAGAATAAATGAGTCTTTTTGTTGGGTTAAGGTCACCATTTCATGGACATCAATTACTGTAATAATCATTGTAATACCAGTGATATTATGAACCACCCTGCCTGGTCCCCTCTATGACTGGCTGATTTGAGTGGTTTCATTTCAGGCCATGCCACCAGCTGCCCCTTCTCACTATAAGAGTCTCTAGCAAAATTCTTCTATCTTCTTGTTATCTGTTACCTGCTGGCAGTTATGATGGCATCCTCATATGCTAGGGAAAGTTCAATAACCAGGTTTGGGAAACAGTAGTGCAATTTTTTTTTTTTTAATCCTTACTCTGACACTTATTAGATAAGTGAGGCTGAGCCAGTTTCTTTACTTTTCTAAACCTTGGCTTCCTTACCTAAAAAAACAGGATAATGCCTACTATAGCTGTAATTACAGTTATAGGTTATAGTGAAACTTAATGAAATAAAAATAAGTTCCAAGGTCAGTACTTGGGTATGTAGGAGTTCTAAAAGTGATAATTTCCATCTGAATGTCCCAAACCTCCCCTAATCAACAATAGTAAGTGAATAGGCACTGTCTTCTCTCTCTTCCTGCTGAGGAAACCATTTTGGCTACTTTTTAGTGCCTTTGATATTGCTAGCTCTATGTGAGGTTTTAAGAAAAAGATGGTGAGAAAAGCTGACCTCATTCCTGCCCTCATGAAGTTTAGTGAGTCTAATATAGAAGACAAACTGGAAACAAATAATTACCCAAGAAATTATGTAATTCCAATTGTCTGAATACTGGAAGGAGAAGAACAGGGTACCCATGGGATGTAAAAAGAAAACGTGTCTTTGTTTCCTCTTTACAATACTGGAAAGTCAGGAGAAACTTCTCTGAGATACCTCATCAGGATAGGGCCAGAAGGATAACAAGGAGCGTGCTGGAAGAAGCACAGATGAGTGTTTTCAGGAGAGGTATTTCTGCAGGCTTTACAGTTTGGGATTTCAGAGAGCTGGGGAGTGAAGATAAGATGAGGGATTGGAACTGAGATAAAGCTGGGGAAATGAGGCTGATGCATGGTCCACGTCTTGGGAACTACAGCAAAGTTTTGCACTTCACTTGAGAGAATTGGGTGGGGAGGCACCAAAGGGATTGAAGTAAGACTGATGATCTAAAAGTTTGTGACCACTGGCAAAATCTTGAAATGTTTTCGTATTTCTGGGTAAGTAACTTATACTCTGGGCCTCCTACCACATGTAACCCCTTCTCATACCTTCCCCCTAAGTCCACCTCCTGAGTTAAGAAGGAGGCCTCTAGGACCTTTTAAGCATTTTTTCCAATTAGTTTGGGGCCCAGACCATGTAAGTTGCTAAATATGTTAAATATTATATCTGGTTTCAAACAAGATTCCCTCCTCCCCCAAATTTTCTCCATTACTTATGAGTTTACAGTTGAGTTCAAGATTGTTAAAGATGACAAAAAGTATTACAATTTATTGGAGTTAAAATATTTAAATGATTTTAGGGCCATTTTTCTAGTTTCCCTTTCCTAACCACCACTGTGAATTGAATTTAACACTGAAGTCTATTGATTTTACCTCTGAAATGTCTCTTAAACATATCCATTCTTTGGCCAAAGTTAGCAAGACAGGAAACAACATGTGTTGGAGGGGATGTGGAGAAAGGGGAACCCTCTTATACTGTTGGTGGGAATGCAAGTTGGTGCAGCCTCTTTGGAGAGCAGTGTGGAGATTCCTCAAGAAATTAAAAATAGAACTTCCCTATGACCCTGCAATTGCACTACTGGGTATTTACCCCAAAGAAACAGATGTAGTGAAAAGAAGGGCCATCTGTACCCCAATGTTTATAGCAGCAATGGCCACGGTTGCCAAACTGTGGAAAGAACCAAGATGCCCTTCAACGGACGAATGGATAAGGAAGACATGGTCCATATACACTATGGAGTATTATGCCTCCATCAGAAAGGATGAATACCCAACTTTTGTAGCAACATGGATGGGACTGGAAGAGATTATGCTGAGTGAAATAAGTCAAGCAGAGAGAGTCAATTATCATATGGTTTCACTTATTTGTGGAGCATAACAAATAGCATGGAGGACATGGGGAGTTAGGAGAAGGGAGTTG
>NW_022632650.1:0-9738 GCF_010015895.1 Lontra canadensis | reverse complement strand
TGACTAACACCAAAGACATAGAAATAATTATTAGAAATTATTATCCACAACTATATGCTGATAAATTAAACATCTGGAAGAAATGGATGCCTTCCTGGAAACCTATAATATATCAAGACTGAAATAGGAAAAAATTAGAAATATGAATAGACCAATAACCAGTAATGAAATTGAGGCAGTGTTCAAAAAGCACCCAAAAAACAAGAGTCCATGGCCTGATGGATTCACTTGGGAATTCTACCAAACATTCAAAGAAGAAACCATACCTATTCTAAAGCTGTTTCAAAAATTAGAAAGAGAAGAACTTCAAACTCATTCTGAGGCCAGCAATACCTTGACCCCAAACCAGGCAAAGACCCCATCTAAAAGAATAATTACAAACCAATATCCATGAAGAATATGGTTGCAAAAATTCTCAACAAGTTCCCAGCCAATAGGATCCATTATTACATTAAAAGGGTTATCCATTGAGGAGAGATAAGATGGCGGGGAAGTAGGAGGAGGTGCCTTTTCAACCTGTACCCTAAAGTGAGCTGATTACCTTCCAAAGAACTCCGATCACCCACGAAATCAGCCTGAGATCAGAATTATACACGTCTGGATCTCTACAGGGGCAGAAGATGCCAGGGGGCAGGTAAAGTGGAGTGGGAATGTTGGACTGATATCTGAAGATAAATAAAAGGGGGAGGCAGCCACCAGTGGAGACCAATTGGAAAGTAATACCCCAATACGAGAGTGCCCTGCATCTGCGGACCAGCATTAACTTGGGCATGGGTTGAAAGCACTCAAAGAGAGCAAACGATCGTGGGGGGGGGGCGGAAATTGTGGGAATCTGGGCAGCTAGGGACAGGGGCTTAAGTCCCAGGACCGAGGTCAGCCTCCCCTGGCGCTGAGCCAGAGAGAGTGTGGCGGAGAAACAAGGTCTTGGTTCCTGAGCCGCCAGCACACCCAAGAACGCCTGGGGTCCGGCTCCTGTGAGGGGCTGGGAGCCTCGCCAGACAGCAGAACGCGGACCCGTGGTAACAGAGCCTGAGAAGCGCGCGCCCCTCACCCTCCCGAGAGAGGTGCGCAAAGGCTCAGCCCAGCGCTTTTAGACCCTCGCCATTGTTTCAGAGCCTGAGACGCTCATGTGCCCCAAACTGTCCCCTGAGAGAGGTGCGTGAAGGCCCAGCTTGGCGCCCTTATACCCGCGCCATTCCACCAGAGCCTGAGACGGGCGCACGCCTCTCACCCTCCCCTGAGAGAGGTGAGTGAAGGCCCAGCCTGGCGCTCTTAGACCCTCACCATTCCACCAGAGCCTGAGACACGTGCGCGACCCTCACCCTCCCCTGAGAGAGGTGCACACAAGCCTGGCGCTCTTAGACCCAGAAAGATCAGGCACTCCCAGCCCAGGCCAGTGGGGAAAATCTCAGTGTGTGATCGTTGCTTGGAACCAATCTGGCAGTCAGGAGCTGCCCAGACAGTCACCACTGCCGTGGGTTTGGGTACAAGCAAAAGATCCTGCGTCCCCAGGGACCTCGACTCAGAACCTGCTCTGCCAGTGGCCAAGGGGAAATTTATTTGGGCTCTGCAGCCAGACTGAGGCTTCTCTCTGAGAGGGAGGTCAGGGTGCAGTTTGCTTTCCTCTAAACCTACAAAAACCACCAAAAGCGGTCAAGGTGAGAGAGAAAAACAAAAGTGAACAAACATAAAATCCTCCAGAGAACAAAAGCCTGGAAAAGAACAGTTTCCTCAGAGCCCACCCCCTTGAGGGGGGCGGGAGGACTTAACTCAGGGAACTTCATTAACTGAAAACCCATGTGGCAGGCCCCTCGCCCAGAAAACCAACTACGAAAGAAAAAAAAAAAAAAAGACTACAAGAGAACAACCACCACTACATCATAGGACAACATTTATTTTTAATTTGTTCCCACTATTCTGGCTTATTTTTTAATATAGATAAATTTTTAACCTATTTACAATCACAGTGAGATGTCCAGTACCTCAAATTCCATAATAACCTTCTAACCTGAACTTTTAGATACATACATCTGTGTTTTTCTTTTGCATTTCTATTTTTTAAATTTGTTTTTTAATTTTAGTTTAGTCTAATTTATTCCTTTTTTATTTTTATTTTCTAATGTTCATATAGAGTTAAACTTCAAAGTAATCCCCTTTCCCCAATCAATGCTACACCTATAGGTAAACCAATTTTTAATCCCCCTTTATCTTAGGAAAGTTGAGTCCTTTAACAAAGATATCAAGATACATCCAGGAAGAATCAAAACAAACGTCCTCGCCCACACTGAGAATTTAGAACCACCCTTCCAACTTTTTCTTCCACCAGTATTTCTGTGTTTTTGTGTTTGTGCTGATAGTATATAAATCTTACACTTGGGGTTCTTTTTGATGAGGTTCTTCCTTTATTTGCTTATATATATATTATTTTTCTCTTGTCATATATTTTTTTCATCTTTTTGTTTGTTTTTGTTTGTATAGTTCATAAATCTTACCTTGGGGCCCATTTGGGCTGAACTTTCTCTTTTATCTTCCCTTTCTTTCCTGTCTCTCTCTCTCTTTTTTCTTTTTCTTTTCTTTTTTCTCTCGTTTGGGTGGGGAACCCTGATTGCTCAGAAGCATTCCAGGGTGCACCTTGACTGCTCCACGGTCGATACATCCAGCTACATCCATTCAGTCATCTCTCACCAAATTGACAGGGGGAGGAATGCCCAACAGAAGAAAAATACAGAGGATGGACCTTCTGCAACAGAGCTAACTGCTATCAACATAGACAATATGTCGTTAAGAGAATTCAGGCTAACAATTATCCAGGCAATAGCTAAGTTGGAGAAAGCCATGGATGACCAAATGGAAATGATTAGGGCTGAACTGAAAGCGACAAGAGATGATGTTCACAATGTTACAGAGCTGAAAGCTACCAGGGATGAGGGCCACAATGCTCTCAATGAGTTGTAATCTAATCTAAATTCTCTCAAAGCTAGGGTAACTGAGACAGAAGATAGAATTAGTGATCTGGAGGACAAACTTATAGAGAGAAAAGATCAGGAGGAAGCCAGGAACAAACAGCTTAGAAGCCACGAAAACAGTATCAAGGAAGTAAATGATGCCATGAAACGTTCCAACATCATTGGAATCCCTGAAGGGGAGGAGAAAGAAAGAAATCTAGAAGATAGAGTGGAACAAGTTCTTCATGAAAATTTTCCCAATCTCGCAAATGGAACCAGCGTTCATGTACTAGAGGCTGAACGGTCTCCACCCAAGATTATAGATTCTAGAAAAACATCAAGGCACCTGATAGTCAAATTGAGGAATCATAATTGTAGATATAATCTCTTGAAAGCCACTAGGACAAAGAGGCCCTTACTTACAGAGGAAAGCCCATCCGAATAATGTCAGACCTGTCCACAGAGACCTGACAAGCCAGAAAGGGCTGGCAAGATCTATTCAGGGCACTAAATGAGAAGAACATGCATCCAAGAATACTTTATCCAGCAAGACTGACATTCAAAATGGATGGAGAGATAAAGAGTTTCCAAGACTGACAAGGCTTAAAAGACCATGCGACCACGAATTCAACACAGCAGGAAATATTGAGGGGGGTTCTATAAAAGAGGAAAAATCCTAAGAATAGAATAGAACAGAAATATAGAGACAATCTACAGAAAGAAAGACTTCAAAGTTAACACGATGTCAATAAAAACGTATCTCTCAAAAATCACTCTAAATGTGAATGGCCTAAATGCACCAATAAAAAAGCACAGGGTTGCAGATTGGATACAATGACAGGACCCATCCATATGTTGTCTACAAGAGACCCATTTGAACCTAAAGATACACCCAGACTGAAAGTGAAGGGATGGAGAAGAATCTTTCATACCAATGGGCCACAAAAGAAGGCTGGGGTAGCAATTCTCATATCAGGCAAATTAGATTTTAAACTCAAGACTGTAGTCAGAGATACAGAAGGACACTACATCATTCTTAAAGGGACTATCCACCAAGATGACCTAAAAATTGTAAATATCTATGCCCCCAATATGGGAGCAGCCAATTCCATAAGAAAACTGTTAACCAAGATAAAGAGTCATATTGATATGAATACATTAATAGTAGGAGATCTTAACACGCCTCTCTCAGAAATAGACAGATCATCGAAGCAGAAAATCAATAAAGAAACAAGAGCATTGAATGACACATTGGACCAGATGGACCTCATAGATATATACAGAACATTCCACCCTAAAACAACAGAATACTCATTCTTCTCAAGTGCACATGGAACCTTCTCAGGAATAGACCACATACTGGGTCACAAATCAGGACTCAACCGATACCAAAAGACTGAGATTATTCCCTGCATATTCTCAGATCACAATGCTTTGAAACTGGAGCTCAATCACAAGGAAAAGTTCTGAAAAAACACAAACACCTGGAAGCTAAAGACCACCTTGCTTAAGAATGCTTGGATTAACCAGGAGATCAAAGAAGAATTGAAACAATTCATGGAAACCAATGAGAATGAAGACCCTTCAGTCCAAAATCTATGGGATACAGCAAAGGTGGTCCTAAGGGGGAAATACATAGCCATCCAAGCCTCCCTCAAAATATTGAAAAATTGAAAAATTTTTTTGACAGGACACACAACCTGTCTCTACACCTTAAAGAACAACAAATCAAACCAACTCCACACATAAGAAGGGAAATAATCAAGATTAGAGCTGAGATCAATGAGGTAGAAACTAGAGATACAGTAGAATGTATCAATGAAACTAGAAGCTGGTTTTTTGAAAGAATCCATAAGATCGATAAACCGTTGGCTGCACTAATCCAAAAGAAAAAAGAGAAAGCCCAACTTCATAAAATTATGAGTGAAAAGGGAGAGATCACAACTAACACCAAGGAAGTAGAAATAATCATCAGAAGTTATTATCAACAGTTATATGCCAATAAGCTAAGCAACCTAGATGAAATGGATGCATTCCTGGAAAACTATAAACTCCCAAAATTGAACCGGAAGAAATTGACAACCTGAATAGACCGATATCTAGTAACGAGATGGAAGCAGTGATCAAAAACCTCCCAAAAAACAAGAGCCCAGGACCGGATGGATTACCTGGGGAATTCTACCAAACTCTCAAAGAAGAAATAACACCTATTCTCCTGATGCTGTTTCAAAAAATTGAAGCAGAAGCAAAACTTCGAGACTCTTTCTATGAAGCCAGCATTACCCTGATCCCCAAACCAGGCAAAAACCCTACCAAAAAAGAGAATTTCGGGCAAATATCACTGATGAATATGGATGCTAAGAGTCTCAACAAGATCCTAGCAAACAATATCCAACATCACATTACAAAGATAATCCACCATGAGCAGGTGGGATTCATTCCTGGGCTACAAGGATGGTTCAACATTCGCAAATCAATCAATGTGCTGGAACAAATTAATATGAGAAGAGCGAAGAACCACATGGTCCTCTCAACTAATGCAGAAAAAGCATTTGACAAAATCCAGCATCCGTTCCTGATTAAAATGCTTCAAAGTATAGGGATAGCAAGAACATTCCTGAACTTCATAAAATCTATCTATGAAAGACCCACAGCAAATATCATCCTCAATGGGAAAAAGCTTGCAGCCTTCCCGTTGAGATCAGGAACACGACAAAGATGCCCACTCTCACCACTCTTGTTCAACATAGTATTAGAAGTCCCAGCAACAGCAATCAGACAACAAAGAGAAGTAAAAGGTATCCAAATTGGCAATGAAGAAGTCAAACTCTGTCTCTTCGCAGATGACATGATTCTTTATATGGAACACCCAAAAGACTCCACCCCCAAACTACTAGAACTCATACAGCAATTCAGTAACGTGGCAGGATACAAAGTCAATGTATAGAAATCAGTGGCTTTCTTATACATAACAATGAAAATACAGAAAGGGAAATGAGAGAATCGATTCCACTTACAATAGCACCAAGAACCATAAGATACCTGGGAATAAACCGAACCAAAGAGGTAAAGGACCTGTACTCGAGGAACTACAGAACACTCATGAAAGAAATTGAAGAAGACACAAAAAGACGGAAGACCATTCCATGCTCTTGGATCAGAAGAATAAACATTGTTAAAATGTCTCTTCTGCCTAGAGCAATCCATACTTTTAATGCCATTCTGATAAAAATTCCACCGGTATATTTCAAAGAGCTGCAGCAAATAATCCTAAAATTTGTATGGAACCAGAAGAGACCCCGAATCGTTAAGGAAATGTTGAAAAACAAAAATAAAACTGGGGCCATCACGTTACCTGATTTCAAGCTTTACTACAAAGCTGTGATCACCAAGACACATGGTACTGGCATAAAAACAAACACATAGACCTGTGGAACAGAGTAGAGAGCCCAGATATGGACCCTCAACTCTATGGTCGAATAATCTTCGACAAAACGGGAAAAAATATACAGTGAAAAAGACAGTCTCTTTAATAAATATTGCTGGTAAACTTGGACAGCTATATGTAGAAGAATGAAACTCAATCATTCTCTTACACCATACATAAAGATAAACTCAAAATGAATAAAAGACCTCAACACGAGACAGGAATCCATCAGAATCCTAGAGGAGAACATAGGCAGTAACCTTTTCGATATCAGCCACAGCAACTTTTTTCAAGAAATGTCTCCAAAGGCAAAGGAAACAAAAGTGAAAATGAATTTTTGGAACTTCATCAAGATCCAAATTCTGCACAGCTAAGGAAACAGTCAACAAAACAAAGAGGCAAAGCACGGAATGGGATAAGATATTTGCAAATGACAGTACAGACAAAAGGTTGATATCCAGGATCTATAAAGAACTCCTCAAACTCAACACACACAAAACAGACAATCATATAAAAAATGGGCAGAAGATATGAACAGACATTTCTCCAATGAAGACATACAAATGGCTCTCAGACACATGAAAAAATATTCATCATCACTAGCCATCAGGGAGATTCAAATTAAAACCACATTGAGATACCACCTTACACCTGTTAGAATGGCCAAAATTAGCAAGACAGGAAACAACATGTGTTGGATGGGATGTGGAGAAATGGGAACCCTCTTATACTGTTGGTGGGAATGCAAGTTGGTGCAGCCACTTTGGAAAACAATGTGGAGATTCTTCAATAAATTAAAAATAGAGCTTCCCTATGACCCTGCTATTGCACTACTGGGTATTTACCCCAAAGATACAGATGTAGTGAAAAGAAGGGCCATCTGTACCCCCAATGTTTATAGTAGCAATGGCTAAGGTCGCCAAACTGTGGAAAGAACCAAGATGCCCTTCGGCGGATGAATGAATAAGTAAGATGTTGTCCATATACACTATGGGGTATTATGCATCCATCAGAAAGGATGAATACACAACTTTTGTAGCAACATGGATGGGACTGGAAGAGATTATGCTGAGTAAAATAAGTCAAGCAGAGAGAGTCAATTATCATATGGCTTCACTTATTTGTGGAGGATAACAAATAGCATGGAGGACAAGGGGAGATGGAGAGGAGAAGGGAGTTGATGGAAATTGGAAGGGGAGGTGAACCATGAGATACTATGGACTCTGAAAAACAATCTGAGGGTTTTGAAGGGGAGGGGATTGGGAGGTTGGGGGAACCAAGTGGTGGGTATTAGAGAGGGCATGCATTCCATGGAGCACTGGGTGCAGTGCATAAGCAATGAATAGTGTTATGCTCAAAAGAAATTAAAAAATTAAAAATAAAATAAAGAAAGAAAGAAAGAAAAGCATTCACATGATATCAGAAAAAAATTATTTTTCCTATTCCACGTTATAAGATATTCTCCTACATCTTTTATATTAGGAAATAAAATATGTATATATAAAAAAAGGGTTATCCATCACAACCATGAGGGATTTATTCCTGGAATCCAAAGGTGTTTCAACATTCACAAATCAATCAATGTGATAGTACACATTAATACGAGGAGATAAGAACCATACTATCCTCTCAATTGATGCAGAAAAAGCATTTGACAAAACACAGTATCCTTTCCTGACTAAAACTCTTCAGAGTGTAGGGATAGAGGGACTATTCCTCATATTCATTAAAACCATCTATGAAAAGCCCGGTGAATATCATTCTCAATGGGAAAAAACTGAGGGCTTTTCCCTTAAGATCAGGGACACAAGGATGCCCACTCTTGCCACTATTTTTCAACACAGTACTTGATTTCCTAGCATCAGCAATCAGACAACAAAAAGAAATAAAAGGCATTCAAATTGGCAAAGAAAAAGTCAAACCCTCTCTCTTCACAGATGACAGGATACTTTATGTGGAAGACCTAAAAGACTCCACCCCAAATAACTAGAACTCATACAGCAATTCAGTAATGTGGCAGGATACAAAATCAATGCACAGAAATAATTTGCTTTTCTATACACTAACAATGTAAACATAGAAAGTGAAATTAGGGAATTGATTCCATTTACAATAGCACCAAAAACCATAAGCTACCCTGGAATAAACCTAACTAAAGAGGTAAAAAAGCTATACCCTAGAAACTACAGAACACTTATGAAGGAAATTGAAGAAGACACAAAAAGATGGAAAAACATTCCATGCTCGTGAGCTGGAAAAAGAAATACTGTGAAAATGTCTATGCTACCTAAAGCAATCTATACATTTAATGCAATCCCTATCAAAACCCCATCAATTTTTTTCAAAGAAATGGGACAAATAATCCTAAAATTTATAAGGAACCAGAAAAGACCCTGAATAACCAGAAAAATGTTGAAAAAGAAAACCAAAGTTGGTGGCATCACAATTCCAGACTGCAAGCTCTATTACAGAGCTGTAATCATCAAGAGAGTATGGTACTGGCACTAAAACAGACACATAGATCATTGCAACAGAGTAGAGAGCCCAGAAATGGACCCTCAACTCTATTGTCAACTAATCTTCTACAAAGCAGGAAAGAATGTCCAATGGAAAAAAGTCTCTTCAGCAAATGGTGTTGAGAAAATTGTGCAGCCACATGCAGAAGAATGAAACTGGACCATTTCCTTACACCCCACACAGAAATAGACTCAAAATGGATGAAGGACCTCAATGTAAGACAGGAATCCATCAAAGTCCTTGAGGAGAACACAGGCAGCAACCTCTTTAACCTCAGCCACAGCAACTTCTTCCTAGAAACTTCACCAAAAGCAAGCAATGGAAGGGTAAAAATAAACTTGGTACTTGATCAAGATCAAAAGCTTTTGCACAGCAAAGGAAACCATCAACAAAATCAAAAGGCAACCTACAGAATGGGAGAAGATATTCACAGAAGACATATCAGATAAAAGGCTATTATCCAAAATGGATAAAGAACTTATCAAACTCAACACCCAAAGAACAAATAATCTGATCAAGAAATGGGTTTAGGACATGAACAGACATTTCTGCAAAGAACACATCCAAATGGCCAACAGACACATGAAATAGTGTTCGACATCAATTGGCATCAGGGAAATAGAAATCAAAACCACAATGAGTTACCACCTTACACCAGTAAGAATGGCAAAAATTAATAAAATAGGAAACAACAAATGTTGGTGAGGATGTGGAGAAAGGAGAACCCTGTTACACTGCTGGTGGAAATGCAAGCTGGTACAGCCACTTGGGAAAACAGTATGGAGGTTCCTCAAGATGTTAAAAATAGAGCTACAATATGACTCAGCAATTGTACTGCTAGGTATTTGC
>NW_022632649.1:0-9738 GCF_010015895.1 Lontra canadensis | reverse complement strand
TGACTAACACCAAAGACATAGAAATAATTATTAGAAATTATTATCCACAACTATATGCTGATAAATTAAACATCTGGAAGAAATGGATGCCTTCCTGGAAACCTATAATATATCAAGACTGAAATAGGAAAAAATTAGAAATATGAATAGACCAATAACCAGTAATGAAATTGAGGCAGTGTTCAAAAAGCACCCAAAAAACAAGAGTCCATGGCCTGATGGATTCACTTGGGAATTCTACCAAACATTCAAAGAAGAAACCATACCTATTCTAAAGCTGTTTCAAAAATTAGAAAGAGAAGAACTTCAAACTCATTCTGAGGCCAGCAATACCTTGACCCCAAACCAGGCAAAGACCCCATCTAAAAGAATAATTACAAACCAATATCCATGAAGAATATGGTTGCAAAAATTCTCAACAAGTTCCCAGCCAATAGGATCCATTATTACATTAAAAGGGTTATCCATTGAGGAGAGATAAGATGGCGGGGAAGTAGGAGGAGGTGCCTTTTCAACCTGTACCCTAAAGTGAGCTGATTACCTTCCAAAGAACTCCGATCACCCACGAAATCAGCCTGAGATCAGAATTATACACGTCTGGATCTCTACAGGGGCAGAAGATGCCAGGGGGCAGGTAAAGTGGAGTGGGAATGTTGGACTGATATCTGAAGATAAATAAAAGGGGGAGGCAGCCACCAGTGGAGACCAATTGGAAAGTAATACCCCAATACGAGAGTGCCCTGCATCTGCGGACCAGCATTAACTTGGGCATGGGTTGAAAGCACTCAAAGAGAGCAAACGATCGTGGGGGGGGGGCGGAAATTGTGGGAATCTGGGCAGCTAGGGACAGGGGCTTAAGTCCCAGGACCGAGGTCAGCCTCCCCTGGCGCTGAGCCAGAGAGAGTGTGGCGGAGAAACAAGGTCTTGGTTCCTGAGCCGCCAGCACACCCAAGAACGCCTGGGGTCCGGCTCCTGTGAGGGGCTGGGAGCCTCGCCAGACAGCAGAACGCGGACCCGTGGTAACAGAGCCTGAGAAGCGCGCGCCCCTCACCCTCCCGAGAGAGGTGCGCAAAGGCTCAGCCCAGCGCTTTTAGACCCTCGCCATTGTTTCAGAGCCTGAGACGCTCATGTGCCCCAAACTGTCCCCTGAGAGAGGTGCGTGAAGGCCCAGCTTGGCGCCCTTATACCCGCGCCATTCCACCAGAGCCTGAGACGGGCGCACGCCTCTCACCCTCCCCTGAGAGAGGTGAGTGAAGGCCCAGCCTGGCGCTCTTAGACCCTCACCATTCCACCAGAGCCTGAGACACGTGCGCGACCCTCACCCTCCCCTGAGAGAGGTGCACACAAGCCTGGCGCTCTTAGACCCAGAAAGATCAGGCACTCCCAGCCCAGGCCAGTGGGGAAAATCTCAGTGTGTGATCGTTGCTTGGAACCAATCTGGCAGTCAGGAGCTGCCCAGACAGTCACCACTGCCGTGGGTTTGGGTACAAGCAAAAGATCCTGCGTCCCCAGGGACCTCGACTCAGAACCTGCTCTGCCAGTGGCCAAGGGGAAATTTATTTGGGCTCTGCAGCCAGACTGAGGCTTCTCTCTGAGAGGGAGGTCAGGGTGCAGTTTGCTTTCCTCTAAACCTACAAAAACCACCAAAAGCGGTCAAGGTGAGAGAGAAAAACAAAAGTGAACAAACATAAAATCCTCCAGAGAACAAAAGCCTGGAAAAGAACAGTTTCCTCAGAGCCCACCCCCTTGAGGGGGGCGGGAGGACTTAACTCAGGGAACTTCATTAACTGAAAACCCATGTGGCAGGCCCCTCGCCCAGAAAACCAACTACGAAAGAAAAAAAAAAAAAAAGACTACAAGAGAACAACCACCACTACATCATAGGACAACATTTATTTTTAATTTGTTCCCACTATTCTGGCTTATTTTTTAATATAGATAAATTTTTAACCTATTTACAATCACAGTGAGATGTCCAGTACCTCAAATTCCATAATAACCTTCTAACCTGAACTTTTAGATACATACATCTGTGTTTTTCTTTTGCATTTCTATTTTTTAAATTTGTTTTTTAATTTTAGTTTAGTCTAATTTATTCCTTTTTTATTTTTATTTTCTAATGTTCATATAGAGTTAAACTTCAAAGTAATCCCCTTTCCCCAATCAATGCTACACCTATAGGTAAACCAATTTTTAATCCCCCTTTATCTTAGGAAAGTTGAGTCCTTTAACAAAGATATCAAGATACATCCAGGAAGAATCAAAACAAACGTCCTCGCCCACACTGAGAATTTAGAACCACCCTTCCAACTTTTTCTTCCACCAGTATTTCTGTGTTTTTGTGTTTGTGCTGATAGTATATAAATCTTACACTTGGGGTTCTTTTTGATGAGGTTCTTCCTTTATTTGCTTATATATATATTATTTTTCTCTTGTCATATATTTTTTTCATCTTTTTGTTTGTTTTTGTTTGTATAGTTCATAAATCTTACCTTGGGGCCCATTTGGGCTGAACTTTCTCTTTTATCTTCCCTTTCTTTCCTGTCTCTCTCTCTCTTTTTTCTTTTTCTTTTCTTTTTTCTCTCGTTTGGGTGGGGAACCCTGATTGCTCAGAAGCATTCCAGGGTGCACCTTGACTGCTCCACGGTCGATACATCCAGCTACATCCATTCAGTCATCTCTCACCAAATTGACAGGGGGAGGAATGCCCAACAGAAGAAAAATACAGAGGATGGACCTTCTGCAACAGAGCTAACTGCTATCAACATAGACAATATGTCGTTAAGAGAATTCAGGCTAACAATTATCCAGGCAATAGCTAAGTTGGAGAAAGCCATGGATGACCAAATGGAAATGATTAGGGCTGAACTGAAAGCGACAAGAGATGATGTTCACAATGTTACAGAGCTGAAAGCTACCAGGGATGAGGGCCACAATGCTCTCAATGAGTTGTAATCTAATCTAAATTCTCTCAAAGCTAGGGTAACTGAGACAGAAGATAGAATTAGTGATCTGGAGGACAAACTTATAGAGAGAAAAGATCAGGAGGAAGCCAGGAACAAACAGCTTAGAAGCCACGAAAACAGTATCAAGGAAGTAAATGATGCCATGAAACGTTCCAACATCATTGGAATCCCTGAAGGGGAGGAGAAAGAAAGAAATCTAGAAGATAGAGTGGAACAAGTTCTTCATGAAAATTTTCCCAATCTCGCAAATGGAACCAGCGTTCATGTACTAGAGGCTGAACGGTCTCCACCCAAGATTATAGATTCTAGAAAAACATCAAGGCACCTGATAGTCAAATTGAGGAATCATAATTGTAGATATAATCTCTTGAAAGCCACTAGGACAAAGAGGCCCTTACTTACAGAGGAAAGCCCATCCGAATAATGTCAGACCTGTCCACAGAGACCTGACAAGCCAGAAAGGGCTGGCAAGATCTATTCAGGGCACTAAATGAGAAGAACATGCATCCAAGAATACTTTATCCAGCAAGACTGACATTCAAAATGGATGGAGAGATAAAGAGTTTCCAAGACTGACAAGGCTTAAAAGACCATGCGACCACGAATTCAACACAGCAGGAAATATTGAGGGGGGTTCTATAAAAGAGGAAAAATCCTAAGAATAGAATAGAACAGAAATATAGAGACAATCTACAGAAAGAAAGACTTCAAAGTTAACACGATGTCAATAAAAACGTATCTCTCAAAAATCACTCTAAATGTGAATGGCCTAAATGCACCAATAAAAAAGCACAGGGTTGCAGATTGGATACAATGACAGGACCCATCCATATGTTGTCTACAAGAGACCCATTTGAACCTAAAGATACACCCAGACTGAAAGTGAAGGGATGGAGAAGAATCTTTCATACCAATGGGCCACAAAAGAAGGCTGGGGTAGCAATTCTCATATCAGGCAAATTAGATTTTAAACTCAAGACTGTAGTCAGAGATACAGAAGGACACTACATCATTCTTAAAGGGACTATCCACCAAGATGACCTAAAAATTGTAAATATCTATGCCCCCAATATGGGAGCAGCCAATTCCATAAGAAAACTGTTAACCAAGATAAAGAGTCATATTGATATGAATACATTAATAGTAGGAGATCTTAACACGCCTCTCTCAGAAATAGACAGATCATCGAAGCAGAAAATCAATAAAGAAACAAGAGCATTGAATGACACATTGGACCAGATGGACCTCATAGATATATACAGAACATTCCACCCTAAAACAACAGAATACTCATTCTTCTCAAGTGCACATGGAACCTTCTCAGGAATAGACCACATACTGGGTCACAAATCAGGACTCAACCGATACCAAAAGACTGAGATTATTCCCTGCATATTCTCAGATCACAATGCTTTGAAACTGGAGCTCAATCACAAGGAAAAGTTCTGAAAAAACACAAACACCTGGAAGCTAAAGACCACCTTGCTTAAGAATGCTTGGATTAACCAGGAGATCAAAGAAGAATTGAAACAATTCATGGAAACCAATGAGAATGAAGACCCTTCAGTCCAAAATCTATGGGATACAGCAAAGGTGGTCCTAAGGGGGAAATACATAGCCATCCAAGCCTCCCTCAAAATATTGAAAAATTGAAAAATTTTTTTGACAGGACACACAACCTGTCTCTACACCTTAAAGAACAACAAATCAAACCAACTCCACACATAAGAAGGGAAATAATCAAGATTAGAGCTGAGATCAATGAGGTAGAAACTAGAGATACAGTAGAATGTATCAATGAAACTAGAAGCTGGTTTTTTGAAAGAATCCATAAGATCGATAAACCGTTGGCTGCACTAATCCAAAAGAAAAAAGAGAAAGCCCAACTTCATAAAATTATGAGTGAAAAGGGAGAGATCACAACTAACACCAAGGAAGTAGAAATAATCATCAGAAGTTATTATCAACAGTTATATGCCAATAAGCTAAGCAACCTAGATGAAATGGATGCATTCCTGGAAAACTATAAACTCCCAAAATTGAACCGGAAGAAATTGACAACCTGAATAGACCGATATCTAGTAACGAGATGGAAGCAGTGATCAAAAACCTCCCAAAAAACAAGAGCCCAGGACCGGATGGATTACCTGGGGAATTCTACCAAACTCTCAAAGAAGAAATAACACCTATTCTCCTGATGCTGTTTCAAAAAATTGAAGCAGAAGCAAAACTTCGAGACTCTTTCTATGAAGCCAGCATTACCCTGATCCCCAAACCAGGCAAAAACCCTACCAAAAAAGAGAATTTCGGGCAAATATCACTGATGAATATGGATGCTAAGAGTCTCAACAAGATCCTAGCAAACAATATCCAACATCACATTACAAAGATAATCCACCATGAGCAGGTGGGATTCATTCCTGGGCTACAAGGATGGTTCAACATTCGCAAATCAATCAATGTGCTGGAACAAATTAATATGAGAAGAGCGAAGAACCACATGGTCCTCTCAACTAATGCAGAAAAAGCATTTGACAAAATCCAGCATCCGTTCCTGATTAAAATGCTTCAAAGTATAGGGATAGCAAGAACATTCCTGAACTTCATAAAATCTATCTATGAAAGACCCACAGCAAATATCATCCTCAATGGGAAAAAGCTTGCAGCCTTCCCGTTGAGATCAGGAACACGACAAAGATGCCCACTCTCACCACTCTTGTTCAACATAGTATTAGAAGTCCCAGCAACAGCAATCAGACAACAAAGAGAAGTAAAAGGTATCCAAATTGGCAATGAAGAAGTCAAACTCTGTCTCTTCGCAGATGACATGATTCTTTATATGGAACACCCAAAAGACTCCACCCCCAAACTACTAGAACTCATACAGCAATTCAGTAACGTGGCAGGATACAAAGTCAATGTATAGAAATCAGTGGCTTTCTTATACATAACAATGAAAATACAGAAAGGGAAATGAGAGAATCGATTCCACTTACAATAGCACCAAGAACCATAAGATACCTGGGAATAAACCGAACCAAAGAGGTAAAGGACCTGTACTCGAGGAACTACAGAACACTCATGAAAGAAATTGAAGAAGACACAAAAAGACGGAAGACCATTCCATGCTCTTGGATCAGAAGAATAAACATTGTTAAAATGTCTCTTCTGCCTAGAGCAATCCATACTTTTAATGCCATTCTGATAAAAATTCCACCGGTATATTTCAAAGAGCTGCAGCAAATAATCCTAAAATTTGTATGGAACCAGAAGAGACCCCGAATCGTTAAGGAAATGTTGAAAAACAAAAATAAAACTGGGGCCATCACGTTACCTGATTTCAAGCTTTACTACAAAGCTGTGATCACCAAGACACATGGTACTGGCATAAAAACAAACACATAGACCTGTGGAACAGAGTAGAGAGCCCAGATATGGACCCTCAACTCTATGGTCGAATAATCTTCGACAAAACGGGAAAAAATATACAGTGAAAAAGACAGTCTCTTTAATAAATATTGCTGGTAAACTTGGACAGCTATATGTAGAAGAATGAAACTCAATCATTCTCTTACACCATACATAAAGATAAACTCAAAATGAATAAAAGACCTCAACACGAGACAGGAATCCATCAGAATCCTAGAGGAGAACATAGGCAGTAACCTTTTCGATATCAGCCACAGCAACTTTTTTCAAGAAATGTCTCCAAAGGCAAAGGAAACAAAAGTGAAAATGAATTTTTGGAACTTCATCAAGATCCAAATTCTGCACAGCTAAGGAAACAGTCAACAAAACAAAGAGGCAAAGCACGGAATGGGATAAGATATTTGCAAATGACAGTACAGACAAAAGGTTGATATCCAGGATCTATAAAGAACTCCTCAAACTCAACACACACAAAACAGACAATCATATAAAAAATGGGCAGAAGATATGAACAGACATTTCTCCAATGAAGACATACAAATGGCTCTCAGACACATGAAAAAATATTCATCATCACTAGCCATCAGGGAGATTCAAATTAAAACCACATTGAGATACCACCTTACACCTGTTAGAATGGCCAAAATTAGCAAGACAGGAAACAACATGTGTTGGATGGGATGTGGAGAAATGGGAACCCTCTTATACTGTTGGTGGGAATGCAAGTTGGTGCAGCCACTTTGGAAAACAATGTGGAGATTCTTCAATAAATTAAAAATAGAGCTTCCCTATGACCCTGCTATTGCACTACTGGGTATTTACCCCAAAGATACAGATGTAGTGAAAAGAAGGGCCATCTGTACCCCCAATGTTTATAGTAGCAATGGCTAAGGTCGCCAAACTGTGGAAAGAACCAAGATGCCCTTCGGCGGATGAATGAATAAGTAAGATGTTGTCCATATACACTATGGGGTATTATGCATCCATCAGAAAGGATGAATACACAACTTTTGTAGCAACATGGATGGGACTGGAAGAGATTATGCTGAGTAAAATAAGTCAAGCAGAGAGAGTCAATTATCATATGGCTTCACTTATTTGTGGAGGATAACAAATAGCATGGAGGACAAGGGGAGATGGAGAGGAGAAGGGAGTTGATGGAAATTGGAAGGGGAGGTGAACCATGAGATACTATGGACTCTGAAAAACAATCTGAGGGTTTTGAAGGGGAGGGGATTGGGAGGTTGGGGGAACCAAGTGGTGGGTATTAGAGAGGGCATGCATTCCATGGAGCACTGGGTGCAGTGCATAAGCAATGAATAGTGTTATGCTCAAAAGAAATTAAAAAATTAAAAATAAAATAAAGAAAGAAAGAAAGAAAAGCATTCACATGATATCAGAAAAAAATTATTTTTCCTATTCCACGTTATAAGATATTCTCCTACATCTTTTATATTAGGAAATAAAATATGTATATATAAAAAAAGGGTTATCCATCACAACCATGAGGGATTTATTCCTGGAATCCAAAGGTGTTTCAACATTCACAAATCAATCAATGTGATAGTACACATTAATACGAGGAGATAAGAACCATACTATCCTCTCAATTGATGCAGAAAAAGCATTTGACAAAACACAGTATCCTTTCCTGACTAAAACTCTTCAGAGTGTAGGGATAGAGGGACTATTCCTCATATTCATTAAAACCATCTATGAAAAGCCCGGTGAATATCATTCTCAATGGGAAAAAACTGAGGGCTTTTCCCTTAAGATCAGGGACACAAGGATGCCCACTCTTGCCACTATTTTTCAACACAGTACTTGATTTCCTAGCATCAGCAATCAGACAACAAAAAGAAATAAAAGGCATTCAAATTGGCAAAGAAAAAGTCAAACCCTCTCTCTTCACAGATGACAGGATACTTTATGTGGAAGACCTAAAAGACTCCACCCCAAATAACTAGAACTCATACAGCAATTCAGTAATGTGGCAGGATACAAAATCAATGCACAGAAATAATTTGCTTTTCTATACACTAACAATGTAAACATAGAAAGTGAAATTAGGGAATTGATTCCATTTACAATAGCACCAAAAACCATAAGCTACCCTGGAATAAACCTAACTAAAGAGGTAAAAAAGCTATACCCTAGAAACTACAGAACACTTATGAAGGAAATTGAAGAAGACACAAAAAGATGGAAAAACATTCCATGCTCGTGAGCTGGAAAAAGAAATACTGTGAAAATGTCTATGCTACCTAAAGCAATCTATACATTTAATGCAATCCCTATCAAAACCCCATCAATTTTTTTCAAAGAAATGGGACAAATAATCCTAAAATTTATAAGGAACCAGAAAAGACCCTGAATAACCAGAAAAATGTTGAAAAAGAAAACCAAAGTTGGTGGCATCACAATTCCAGACTGCAAGCTCTATTACAGAGCTGTAATCATCAAGAGAGTATGGTACTGGCACTAAAACAGACACATAGATCATTGCAACAGAGTAGAGAGCCCAGAAATGGACCCTCAACTCTATTGTCAACTAATCTTCTACAAAGCAGGAAAGAATGTCCAATGGAAAAAAGTCTCTTCAGCAAATGGTGTTGAGAAAATTGTGCAGCCACATGCAGAAGAATGAAACTGGACCATTTCCTTACACCCCACACAGAAATAGACTCAAAATGGATGAAGGACCTCAATGTAAGACAGGAATCCATCAAAGTCCTTGAGGAGAACACAGGCAGCAACCTCTTTAACCTCAGCCACAGCAACTTCTTCCTAGAAACTTCACCAAAAGCAAGCAATGGAAGGGTAAAAATAAACTTGGTACTTGATCAAGATCAAAAGCTTTTGCACAGCAAAGGAAACCATCAACAAAATCAAAAGGCAACCTACAGAATGGGAGAAGATATTCACAGAAGACATATCAGATAAAAGGCTATTATCCAAAATGGATAAAGAACTTATCAAACTCAACACCCAAAGAACAAATAATCTGATCAAGAAATGGGTTTAGGACATGAACAGACATTTCTGCAAAGAACACATCCAAATGGCCAACAGACACATGAAATAGTGTTCGACATCAATTGGCATCAGGGAAATAGAAATCAAAACCACAATGAGTTACCACCTTACACCAGTAAGAATGGCAAAAATTAATAAAATAGGAAACAACAAATGTTGGTGAGGATGTGGAGAAAGGAGAACCCTGTTACACTGCTGGTGGAAATGCAAGCTGGTACAGCCACTTGGGAAAACAGTATGGAGGTTCCTCAAGATGTTAAAAATAGAGCTACAATATGACTCAGCAATTGTACTGCTAGGTATTTGC